>NC_053163.1:181285870-181534041 GCF_016835505.1 Polypterus senegalus
TGTCTTACCGCAACAGTGGTTAAAGCAGCATTTGTTGGTTACCTGTGTACAGGGGGGGACTAGGTCATATCGCTCCGCTCACTGCTATCTTACCTGGAAGGGGGAACCAATCCAAATGACGGTCGCTGTGTTACCTGACCCCCTTCCCAGTGATCCTGGGACAAGACTGGTCTAAAAGAATCAGCGGTAAGCCATTCGCCGCCTCCGGGCCTCGCTGGATCTTGTCATGAGGGGAAAAGGCACCCTCCCGCGCCTCCACGCCGTGCACAAGGGCAGGCCCTATGGGCGCTGGTGTCTCGGGGGACCTTTCCGTGGCTACGGACCTTGACCCGAAGATTCCGCGGAGAAGGGACTAGCCAGGAACTCTCCCGGGCCCAGGCCCCAAGACCCTCTCGGCCTGGACCATCAATTTCGGTCCACGCCGGCCTCCTTTAAGAGGGAGCAGTGGAATGATGACTCCCTGCGCTTTGCCCGAACGATTGTTCTGCCTAACAGCTCACAGCGGACGGATCCACACCGGGAACCCTTCTTTGTCCTTGAAATGATCTGTTGTACCGAAAGTGGCTACCCATGAGGGCGAGGTGCGGAAGTTGTTGCTAATTCCGCGTACCTTCGGCGGGAGATATGCGAAGTTGGCACATGCTCACCTCCTAGGCCACCTCGGGCCGAAAAACACTGGAGAGGATTAAGCTCCGCTTTTACTGGCCTGGGATCAATGAGGAGGTCCGGCGGTTCTGTCAATCCTGTCCGGAGTGCCAGACCCGCCAGATTCCTAGGAGGGACCGTGCTCCTCTAGTCCCTATTCCCCTCGTGGACATCCCTTTGAAAGGATAGGGGTCGATTTGGTGGGACCCCTGGAGCCCTCAACCCGTGGCCACAAGTATATCCTAGTCATGGTGGACTATGCCACCCGGTACCCAGAGGCGGGTCCCCCGCGCTCGCTAATACTAAAAGCATCGCGACGGAACTGGTTAACTTGTTTTCACGCGTGGGCATACCCAAGGAGGTCCTCACGGACCAGGGTACGCCCTTCACTTCGGATACGTTCAAGGAGGTGGCCAAATTACTGCAGATAAAGCACCTGAAAGCGTCAGTCTATCACCCGCAAACTGACGGGTTGGTGAACGATTTAATCAGGCGCTTAAGCAGATGCTCCGCAAGGTAGTCAGCGCGGGCGGCAGGAACCGGGACCAGCTCCTCCCGCCGTGCTTTTGCCTACCGGGAGGTACCCCAGGCCTCTACGGGCTTCTCCCCTTTGAATTACTATACGGGCGACAACCCCGGGAATCCTCGACATCCTAAAAGAAGGCTGGGAGGCCGAGGCTCTTCCCTCCTCTAATATTTTGAGCACGTGGCGCAACTGCGCCGACCGACTCACAAAGATCAGGCCCCTCCTAAAAGAGCGTGACTCGTGCGCAAGCAGCGCAGGCCCGGTGTTACAACCGCAACTCCGTCCTCAGGGAGTTCCGCCCGGGGGACCGAAGTTATGGTGCTCGTCCCGACCTCCCACTCGAAGCTGCTCGCTCACTGGCAAGGGCCTTACGAGGTTAAGGAGAGAAAAGGACTCGTCGACTATTTGGTAAAACAGCCCAACCGTCGACCGAAAGTGAGAGGATCTATCATGTCAACCTGTTAAAGCCCTGAGAGATAGAGAGGAGCTCCCAGCCCCGTAGGTCACTCTCCCTTTCGCAAGCACAACTGCCCTTAACCTCGGCGAAGAGCTGACCCCAAGCAGCGGCAGGAGTTAGCCCAAACACTCCGAGCCATCCCGAGGTAGTGAGCGAGTCACCCGGCGGACCGCTGATTGAGCACGATATAGTCACGGAGCCCGGGTAATCGTCCGGGAGAGGCCCTACCGACTCCCGGAGGCAAAACGCGCAGAGGTCGAACTGGAGGTGAAACGTATGTTGGACATGGACATAATTGAAGAGAGCCATAGTCCCTGGTCCAGCCCTATTGTCCTCGTCTCCAAGCCAGACGGCTCCTGGAGGTTCTGTAATGACTTTAGGCGCCTGAATCAGATCTCCAAGTTCGATGCCTACCCCATGCCCCGCATTGGCGACCTCCTTGAGCGGCTGGAGTACGGCTCGATATCTGACTACCCTTGACATGACAAAGGGTATTGGCAAATTCCTTTAACGGCATCCGCAAAGGAGAAAACGGCCTTTAGCACCCCTAGCGGGCACTGGCAGTACAAGGTCCTCCCATTTGGGCTGCACGGGGCCCCGGCGACCTTCCAACGTCTGGTAGATAGAGTGCTGAGCCCACCAGTCCTATAGCGCCGCCTACCTGGATGACGTTGTCATCTATTCCGGCACCTGGGAGGAGCATCTACTGCAGGTCGCAGCTGTCCTCCGAACACTGGCTAAAGCCGGCCTCCGCATAAACCCCGGAAGTGTTTTTTTGGATTAAAGGAGGCCAAATATTTAGGCTACCTCGTGGGACAAGGACAGGTGCGGCCACAGAGCTCCAAAGTGAAAGACATCTTAGAATGGCCCGTCCGAGTACCAAGAAACAGGTGCAGGCTTTCTTGGGGCTTGCGGGTTACTACCCCGGTTTGTTCCCGTTTCTCGAAGAGCAGCACCCTTGACTGACCTGACAAAAGGCGCCCCTATACGTGGTGTGGACCGACAAAGCAGAACAGCGTTCAGTGACCTAAAGAAGGCCCTAACGTCGGCACCTGTGTTACGGACGCCGATTTTGGGCTCCGTTTATTCTCCAGACCGGCGCCGGACACAGGCCTGGGTGCCGTGCTGAGCCAAAGCGTCGATGGTGTCGAGCACCCTGTGATGTACCTTAGCGGAAACTGATGGACGGGAGACCCGTACGCGGCAGTGGAGAGGGAGGCCTTGGCCATTAAGTGGGCAGTGACCCACCTCCGGTACTACCTGCTGGGTCGCGAGTTCGCTCTGGTGACTGATCACGCTGCACTTCAGTGGATGTCCCTGCACAAAGAGTCGAATCCGCGGGTCACCAGGTGGTTCCTGGACTTACAGCCGTATAAGTTCACTGTCACTTATCGGCGGGGCACCCTTCAGGCCAATGCCGATGCCCTCTCTCGTATTCACGACCTCTCGGTTAGGTCCGCCCGACCTGACGGTCCTGGGCTAAGGGGGGGATCGTGTCACGCACGCAGTAGGAGGCAGCGGATTGATTCGACAGCACCTGGGAAACCACTCCGCCAGGGAATGGTGGGGTATTAACTTTCTCCCTCTGCTTCCTCATAGGAAAAAGACCTTCCTGCACCATAGGCATGGATGACCGCAGTCGCGATACTTCCGCCCTTCCTCCGCCATCTTGCCCTGGCGTCATCCTTCCCATCCTCCCTTGCGGTCCTTCCCGACATTCCTCCACTTCCGGCTCCTCCCCAATAAAATGGCCGCGACGCCAGGAGTCGGCGTCGCGCATTATGAACTGTTTAGTTTATGATTTTGACCTGTTTTTTTGTCTGTACAATATACGGGGCCGGAAAAACCCCAACCCTTGCTACTGTCTCTCTCGGTCCTTTACAATATATATATATATATATATATATATATATATATATATATATATATATATATATATATATATATATATATATATATATATATATATATATATATATATATATATATATATATATATATATATATATATATGTGTGTATGTATATATATATATATATATATATATTCATTCATGGTTTTAAGAAAAGAATATATGATACCCAGGAATCAAGCGCTTTTAATATCTTGTATCTGACTATATGGCATCTTTCTTCGTAAACATTTTCATATTATTTTCTTTTAAAGACAAAAGTGGAACAACCAGATAAGAAAAGTTTAATATCTAAAAGAAAATTAAGTCCCCATCCCAGCAATGCCCCCTAGCCACATACACTGCGCATCCCGATTACAAGAAAATAAGCCATTTTTCTAAAGATGATCTAGAGGATGGAGATGAAAAATTAATACAAGCTGCTGAAAATTCTTATTTTTTTTAATTGATTTTAATTACATACAATCAAGTCAAACCTAACAAATCAAAATTCAACAGCCACACAAAGTTCTAAATGAAATAAGGTGTAAAATAAGTTCCTCCAGGAATTTAAGAGACATTTCCCTCGCTTTTTCCAGCAAGATGCCAGGTGGATCTTAGCAGCCAAGAAACTCGATGAAATTAATTTATTAGAGGATAAAAAGGAGCACGACGAAAAATCAAAAAGTAAAAAAAAAAAAAAACTGTGGAGAACAAGGAATAAAGACATCCAAAATGAGCGAAAGAAAAGTGAAAATGGAGGTCCACAAAGATGTAGTGGGCAGACAGGATCAAATCATATGAAAACTACAAATTGGGGGGTTTTAAGAGAGCATAAAGTACAAACCCATTGAGCATTGTTTTAATGGAGTTATATAAATCAAATCCTATGGGCAGTTTAATACTCAATAAACTGGTGATTCTGATTTTTGATCTCTTTAATAACTGAATCCCAGTAACTGCGTGGCATCTTGACCTTAGAACACAATGCTGCGTCCCCCTGGCTTCAGTGACCACTTCCTTCTACTACTGAAGTGTCAGACATTAAATTTATATTTCTCTGTGCAAGAGATGGAAACGAGAGCAGATCACATTGGATCCTCTGGTTGGGTTTCTTTATCTGTTCCTTTTTTGTGGCTCATTGTTATTTTTTACATGTTAAATATTTTTCTCTTCAGAAGCATTACTTAATTTTGTTGATTCTGACATTCATTTGGATACTCCATTATATATAAATGGAGTCTAAAAACACACTTCCTTTTAGGTATTTTATTTTTTCACATTTACCTGTTATTTTCAGCGTGACCGCTCCCACTCAGACTTGCTTGCCAAAAGTTTACGTCGACCGCCCACCCCAAAGTTAACAGACTCCTTGCAAACTGTCTCTGTCCACGCTTTTTATAAGTGCCATCGTTGAGCAGCAAAAAGCCGTTCTTCTTCTCCTCCACATTCTGCTTATCTAACCAACACATTTAGGACTTTGATTGCAAAGAGTGCAAATCTGCAGTACCAGATTAACCATTAGGCCATTTCACGACAGTTTGGCCACACAGATACCGGAGGACGTGGCACTGCTTACTCCATATTTGGGTGTGTCCCTATATTGTTAAGGGTGTTTGGTTGGGGATGGGCATGCGAGGCAAGCAGGGGGCAAAGCCCCCTAGTCAAATATAATAAAAGTCTCTTCAGAAATTTTAAAACTGGTAACTTGATGTGTGTATTGCTGTGGATCACAAAGCCTCTCAGATCTGCACTGTGGTAAACTGCTAGTGGTCCCAGTCGTGAACCCCTGATGTCCCTGCAGTGTGAGCCAATAGGACAGCTCCTTCATTCAGCTGTACAGAGAAACTTTTAAGAACAACACGAGAAGACTGCTTCCTGATGAGGTCAGTTCTGTGTCAGGCCCCACCTTATGTGCACAAAGACGCCACTCCAGTATCACTTGAAGGAAATCAGCCATGCTTGACAATCTCCTGACCAACAGTGCTAATCTCTCTCTCCCCTAATGGATCACCCTGAGCTCCAGTGAAAGGACCAGCCCAACACAAACTTACAAATGTTGAAACTATTTAATTCAAGTAAATCAATTGTTTTTAATGATACGTACCTTTTGGGGAAGTAGAGAGCAGCAACTTCTGGGTCGAGAACTGAGAGGTCATCCAGGTAAATATCAGCAGGTCCCAAATGCTGGCTCCTTTTACCTGGGTGAAGAGAAACACAGACAGAGCACATCTGAGTTATTTGCCTACTAGTGCTGTAGAAAGTGCTGGTTTGGACTGGTGTGGTACAGAAAACTCCCTTTTAGTAACAGTTTACAAAAACCGTGACACATGAAAACAGTAAACATGTGATAATGACAGTAATAACATTTCAAATTTGACATTATTCCTACTGATCCTCAGCTTCAATTAAAAAATACAATTTCCTGTAAAATTGTGTTTTGCAGTGACCTTCAAAAGCCAAGCCAGTAGGAAAAGCAGGAATTGATCTAACGCAGGAATGTTTAACTTATGGGCAATTTTGTATAGCACGTTCAAGAGTAAGCAGCTCCAGCTACCTAATAATATTATATTAATAATAATAATTATATATTTATCCAAGGGGATCATAACATTCGAGACACAATCGATTGCATTTGTTTTGTTTTTCCAATTGGGCCACAGGCAGGTGAAGTGACTTAGTGGGATTTGAACCAACAAATTATATTAGTCCTTTGAAGAAGTACAGCTATTGTGCACAGAAAAGCACTTAAGTTACTTACATAGTACGTCTGACACACCCAATTAACAGATACCCATTGTCTTTAAAATTTCCTGGTAACAAAGCTGGTGTCAGCATAAGTGCTCAAATCACTAAAAAAAGAGCAATGGCAACTGGAATATTCACTCCATGAGATGCAAGAAACAACATACATGGTGGTGAAAGGCTGCTATGGAGGGAGATGGGCAATGAGGTGAAAAGCACAGCAGAATTTCTTTTAAAATGGCACAATCTCACAGATTAAAATAAAAAAGAAAGGACCTGCTGTTTTCAATTATGTGTGCAATCACAAGGCACAGACCAATAGTTCAGAACATCCTTGACTTGAAATTGAACTGCTCTTTTGTGTTCATGTTTGCAGAGGCCATATTAAACTGCAAGAATACAAACCACATTTTTTAAAACTTACAAAAAAAAAAAAAAAAGAAAAGCTTGGCGCAATAATATTTTTTCCATAGCAAATAAATGTACACCATGATTGTGAAAAAAATTAATTTGACTTGAAAAATACAGTCAGCAAAATATTTGCCTTACTTATCTGGAGGAATCACACGGCGGTCTGCTGCTGCCTCACTCCAGCTCAGTATCCTGTGCTCATCTTAGATCCCCATATACCGTGGATTCAGAAGGTATTCAGACCCCTTCACTTTCTGTGCACTTTTATTAAACTGTAGATGTCATTTTAAATGGACACATTTGCCATGGCTGCCCATCAATACTATACTCCTTCACCCATAATGCCAAAGTGAAAACATGTTTAAATTCAGTACTTTGTAGAAGCTCCTTTGGCTGCAATTCCAGCTTCGAGTCTTCTTGGGGGTGTTCTTCCTGGCAGATCCTCTCAAGCTCCATTAGACTGAATAGGGAGTGTCTGTGAAGTGCCATCTCCAGGTCTCTCCACACACGTCCCATGTGGCCTTTATATCTGGGCTTTAACAGGGCCGCTCAAAGACGGTCAGAGACTTGTCCTGCAGTCACTATAGTGTTGTCTTGGCTAAATGTTTTGTGTCATTCACAAGATACAGTGCTTGGAGTACTGCTCAGAGAGTTCAATCAGACCAGACAATCTTTCTTCTCAGTCTCTCGTGATTCCTTAAACAGTCAGGTATCCCTTTAACTCAAGGGTGGTTTCCGTCCAGCCATTCTTCCATAAACGTCTCATTGATGGGGTGCTGCTGAGATAGTCGTCCTTCCAAATAGGTTCTTTCATATTAGCGGTGGACTTTTAGGGCTCCATTAGAGCAACCATTTGGTTCTTGATTACATCTTGCCTAGTTACGAAGTTTGTAGGTATAGGCCCACTTCAGGAAGAGTCCCTTCTTGTTCCAGACTTCTTCCATTTCATAATTCTTCACAATGCTGCAAGGGAACACTCAAAGCTTTAGAAATAGTTTTATCCGCTTGCACTGATCTATGCCTACAATTTGATCTCGGTAGTTCATAGAGAGTTCCTTGAAATTCATGACTTGGTTTTCATCCTGACATGCAGTGTGAACTGTTGGACCTTCTATACACAGGTGTGTGTCTTTCGTACTGTCCAATCATTTCATTTTACTGCAGGTAGGCCACAATCAAGTTCTAGACACATCTAAAGGAGAATTAAAACCAACAAGAGCACTTGACCACAATTTGGAGTGCCACAGCAAAGGGTCTGAATACTTAACAAGAATGAGAGATTTCAGTCTTTGATTATTAATAAATCTGCAAACTTTCTGGAAACTTGTTTTGACTTTGTCATTACGGATTATTGAGTGTAGATTGATGGGCAAAAATGGCAAATTTATCCAGATAAAATTAAATCTACAACACGGTAAATTGTGTGGAAAGTGAAGGTGCCCAACTACTTTCTGAATCCACCACATGCACACATTTAAACCACCTGCAGGTCCAGATGAGGCCCAGAATAAATACTCAACATCCTTAAGGTGTACTTTAGATTTTCATTTCACGCTAACCCCCAAAAGTTACCAAGCCTAGGGAATCACTAAAAGGGTTTTGACATATGCAACATTACCTCCTGGTTAATCTACATTTAAACATATTAGTCTAAAACTTAGTACAGCTCAATAAAGAAATACTATTTATTTACACTTTAGTTTCTCTCCTAATTACAACGTCCTTACAGCTACCGGTTTGAAAACAGTAACATTGCACCACCGAAATCCAACTGACGTGTAACTTGAGTGATGCTCCTGTATGTACGCAGTCACAAATGTAACAATACTGATAACAAATGGATACAGATAGTTACCCAATAGAAATAATCTAACATTCTTAAACCTGTTTGATCAAATTTATAGGGGAACTGGTTGCAAGGCAGGAAACATCCCAGGGACCACTTGTGCAGACCACCACAATCACACATAGCCAATTTTCTGAACTTGAAATACAGGAAGAATGTTCAGTTTTACTCTCTTGCAAGAAGTACCACTTTTCCACTGCATTACCTTTCTTTTTATCGCTCACTTCAAGTTTTGCAGCCGTTTCCGCAGCAGCCGATTGAGAGTCACTATTCAAATTTTCCTCAAGCCGTATTTCTATGACCTCAGACTTATGATGGAGCTCCTCTGCCTTCTTCATAGCTTTTCCAGTCACCTCGAAGTCTTGATGGTCTGTATCTTGTACCTGTCCTTCAGCAGAATCTTCCGGCTTTACAGCGTCTAGATTTTCAGACAGCAGTCCCTGATCACTCCCTGTCTCAGAAGCATCCGGCCTACTCTGTAATGTTAAAGCACACTCGTCGTTTTCAAATGGGTGAGCCTCAGGAATGGTTACTCCAGAGGGTGAACTTCTTAAAAGACCAACAAATTCAGTCTCTGATGCATTTGTGCCTTTGTGCTCCACTGAGGCACCATTAGCAACTTCTTTCTCCAGCTGAGAATCTAAACATGGACTGCTTTGTAAACGTCTCAGGTCCTCACTTTGGTGTTCTTCTGTCTGTGTGTCGACACCACACATTGAGCACTGCAGGAGTGGCTGCACGTCTGCAGTTTGGGCTTGCTTGGTGCTCAATGAATAGTCTCTAGGTTGTGGTCGTAGGAGGACACTGCCATTCTGTTCCTGCTCAAAGTCAAACTCTATGGACTCCTGTCGTTGAATAGTGCGAAAATGTGTGGTTTCCTGGGGCCTGATTGTTGGGGTCATCCTGATGCCATCTACTACACATCTCTCACTCTGTTTGATCTGAGAAAGAAAAAAATATTAAGGTGAAAGGCTAGAATAGACTCAGATGCAAAGATAAAGCGAATCACTTAAGTTGAACTCAACTCAAGGGACCAGACCTGGGTTCAAGTCTCATGTCTGCATGGGGTTTTCATTCTGTCCTGGTAATAATTAAGGTTTCCTCTTCCAACCCAAAAACATGCTTGCCAAGACAACTCTGCGTTGATCTTATCAGATTGTTATACCAAACCAAATGAGCAGTTTTGGTTACATTTGAAGAAGCTTGTAAAAGCCCACTTTTCTATCAATCCATTTTTGACGTTTAACTTTGGAGTCCTGTTTTAATTTTCACTCACAGTTTATTTATGAACATTGGAAAAGAAGTGCCAAGCACCAAAGTTAATGGAAGTTGTTTTCCTCACCTCTGTCATCAACAGACCATAACTCAGTTATTTGGTTATCAGGTCTTCGTGTTTTCATGATTTGTTTTAATGTTAATCATTTGGAGACATTGTGTTTTATTGCAAGTTTAGCATAAGCTGTGTCTTTATGTATTTAATGTTGCACGCTTTATTATTTTACTGTGATTGCTATACCATATATTTTCAAATATGTGCAAGGGCACTGGATCTCAATTCAGTGGAGAGTTACAGTATATACAAAGATAAAGTGAAAAAAAATATTGAAAATGTTCGTTCATAGCAGAAGCAAAGCATTTGAGTCAGATGCCTCTTTAAGGTAACTGGAAGTTCTAAGTTATAAAAGTCTGTGTGTGTGTGTGTGTGTGTGTGTGTGTGTGTGTGTGTGTGTGAAACCCACTTCCAATGAATGGCTGAAACTGGCCAAAGTACATGTACCCATTTGAACTGGCACACCCTCTGAGCAAAACATTAGTAGGCTGAGCAGTGCTGCCTCTATTCCTGGCAAAACATACATCTATATCACAGTACCGCATCTATTTCTATCTATCTATTTATCTATATAGTGTATATATAAAGTGTAACACTAACTGACTGACTGACTCACTAATTAACAAAAGCACTTTCTCTCATTTAGCTAAAAAGCTGAAATTTGGAAGGATTATACATCTAGGGCAGTAGTGCTAAAAACAACATTCTGATATATCGATATTTAGGGGTAATCCCCCAAACCAAGAGAAAAACGAAATCCCACAAAAATCAAAAATATGCTCTGATCTGTTCAATTGACATTTGGTGATGATATATAAAAAAAAAAAAATTGACTGAGCCATTTTTTTTTATTTGTCGATATTTATTAAAACTAGGAGGCTTTGCCACCCTGCTTGCTTCGTTTGCCAACCCCCAGGCCAGCACTACACACTAGTCACTTTGCATTTCTGCCGCTTGCATATGGTGATGCGGATGTACAATTTAAACAGATTTTTATTTTCATGGGAATTGTTATATATGCATAATAGAACTATTTTACATTACAGTGAGTAATTAACCATATTAAAAAATAGTAAAACGTAATAATTTGAAAGTAAATTGTGTTTCATGTTGCGTTAAGAGTTATTCATTGTGTAATACGATTTTGTTCTGTTTGGCTTTAAAATTAACACGCATATACTTTTTAAACTTACACTTTTACTGTAAAACTTCAGTAAAAACAAATTTTTGAATAAAATTTTCGTCAACATCGCATTGAATTTTGATTCTGTGTTTGAACCTTCATCTTGACAATGCAATGTATAACTGCCCGTGATTGAATTTCATTTCTCTCTATTAAATAAAGTGACTTTTTCGAATGTTTGGCTCTGAGATTTGTTATTTATTTTTGCAAAAGCTATTTTTGGACATAATACGTCTTCTTTAACTGGGAACTTAAAGTGAGGAAAACGTTCAAATTTATAAGAACTGAGAGAGCAGGAGTTGTGTCTGTCAAAAGCATTCACATGAATGAGAGGTGAGAGGACTGTGTGCGTGGTTTAATATGGTTGAGAGGAGGGCATGACTTGAAAAAATCTCATGGCCAAAGTCTTGTCTTGCAGGACTTGGAAAAAAAAAAATCTCTTGAAAAAAGTCTTCTCTCTATTATATAAAAAAATCTTGGGATGAGAGATTATAATTATGTACATGTTTTGTGCTATGCTGAGAGGGGGCTTAATGCAAATGGAAGTCACAGCAGAAGTGATTGTCAAGCCGCCTGAACAGCAGCACTAACCAACAGGGTGGACACATGACTAAAGAGGTGGTGTGGTGTCCTGGATAGTAAAAAAGAGCTGCAATCATGTTTGCTATGTAAAGCCAAGTTTAAAATGGAAGGAGAAAGATCAGCAAAGCTCAAGGAAGATGCAAAGGTCAATTTTAGCAAGTGTGTTATAACGCTCCCATGGGGGTGCAAGCCACTGTGTATGTAGGTATAGGTGTTGCTTTACTAGAAGAAAAATGGGAGAGGAAGAGAAGCAGAGAAAGAAGTGACATCATCAAATACAAGACAAGGGGCACTGATGGCATCAGTTTAAATTTAAAGGGTCCCCCGTAAGTTTCTCCATTGTAAAATACATTCGCACCTATGGACTTTGACAGGGGACTACCAACCCCCACCTCTGAAATCGTTTACATTTATATGTGCATCGCTTACATTGAACAGGGGTGCCCGAACCCCCCAAACTAGCTCTCCAAACTTCCTTATATATACAGTGGTGTGAAAAACTATTTGCCCCCTTCCTGATTTCTTATTCTTTTGCATGTTTGTCACACAAAATGTTTCTGATCATCAAACACATTTGACCATTAGTCAAATATAACACAAGTAAACACAAAATGCAGTTTTTAAATGATGGTTTTTATTATTTAGGGAGAAAAAAAAATCCAAACCTACATGGCCCTGTGTGAAAAAGTAATTGCCCCCTTGTTACAAAATAACCTAACTGTGGTGTATCACACCTGAGTTCAATTTCCGTAGCCACCCCCAGGCCTGATTACTGCCACACCTGTTTCAATCAAGAAATCACTTCAATAGGAGCTGCCTGACACAGAGAAGTAGACCAAAAGCACCTCAAAAGCTAGACATCATGCCAAGATCCAAAGAAATTCAGGAACAAATGAGAATAGAAGTAATTGAGATCTATCAGTCTGGTAAAGGTTATAAAGCCATTTCTAAAGCTTTGGGACTCCAGCGAACCACAGTGAGAGCCATTATCCACAAATGGCCAAAACATGGAACAGTGGTGAACCTTCCCAGGAGTGGCCGGCCGACCAAACTTACTCCAAGAGCGCAGAGACGACTCATCTGAGAGGTCACAAAAGACCCCAGGACAACGTCTAAAGAACTGCAGGCCTCACTTGCCTCAATTAAGGTCAGTGTTCACGACTCCACCATAAGAAAGAGACTGGGCAAAACGGCCTGCATGGCAGATTTCCAAGACGCAAACCACTGTTAAGCAAAAGAACATTAGGGCTCGTCTCAATTTTGCTAAGAAACATCTCAATGATTGCCAAGACTTTTGGGAAAATACCTTGGGGACTGATGAGACAAAAGTTGAACTTTTTGGAAGGCAAATGTCCCGTTACATCTGGCGTAAAAGGAACACAGCATTTCAGAAAAGAACATCATACCAACAGTAAAATATGGTGGTGGCAGTGTGATGGTCTGGGGTTGTTTTGCTGCTTCAGGACCTGGAAGGCTTGCTGTGATAGATGGAACCATGAATTCTACTGTCTACAAAAAAATCCTGAAGGAGAATGTCCGGCTATCTGTTCGTCAACTCAAGCTGAAGGGATCTTGGGTGCTGCAACAGGACAACGACCCAAAACACACCAGCAAATCCACCTCTGAATGGCTGAAGAAAAACAAAATGAAGACTTTGGAGTGGCCTAGTCAAAGTCCTGACCTGAATCCAATTGAGATGCTATGGCATGACCTTAAAAAGGCGGTTCATGCTAGAAAACCCTCAAATAAAGCTGAATTACAACAATTCTGCAAAGATGAGTGGGCCAAAATTCCTCCAGAGCGCTGTAAAAGACTCATTGCAAGTTATCGCAAACGCTTGATTGCAGTTATTGCTGCTTAGGGTGGCCCAACCAGTTATTAGGTTCAGGGGGCAATTACTTTTTCACACAGGGCCATGTAGGTTTGGATTTTTTTTTCTCCCTAAATAATAAAAACCATCATAAATAATAAAAATCATTTAAAAACTGCATTTTGTGTTTACTTGTGTTATATTTGACTAATGGTTAAATGTGTTTGATGATCAGAAACATTTTGTGTGACAAACATGCAAAAGAATAAGAAATCAGGAAGGGGGCAAATAGTTTTTCACACCACTGTATATATATTTGCATATGCAGACTTTAAAGCACAACCAAACACAACTGATAAAAAACATGAAAAGAAATACTCGAGTGAACAGCCAAAACAAATCAAAATTATAAATATCTAATAACGATAATGATATATACTCAGATTTCACATTTCAGATTAATCCTCATGATTTCCTGTTTCAAGAATATATGTTTCCTATAAAATTGTGTTTTGCAATGACAAGCAACAAAAGTCAAGTCACTAAGAAAAGCAGGAACAGATCTAATGCAGGAGTGTTTTACTCATGGAGAACTGTGAATAGCACGTTCAAGAGTAAGCAACTCCAGTGACCTAATATTATTATTCTTATTACTACTACTTATTATTTGACTGATGCCTTTACCTGAAGTAATTTGCAACATTTAAGACACAGTTGGTTACATTTCTTTTGTTTTTCCAGTTGGAGCACAGAAGATGAAGCAACTTGCACCCGAGTAACTGAGATAACTGTAAATGAGGCCTACTGTCTTGTGAAATTTCCCGGACAAAGTCAAGTAACACAGCTAGTTATGAAATATTATCCATTATGTGTTTCATATATATATATATAATTTTTTTTAATTTCAGGTTTTGCTTTTAAGCTTAATTAGCAGTATAATGTCTATTTCATGTTAAATGTATGTCAAAGCAGACTGGTTTACTGGTAAATTGGCTTATACAAATAATGCATGTGCAGCATTATGCTGTAATAGTCAAGTCCCTATATGATATTTGTTACTGTACTTATTTAAAATGAAACTAGAAATGTGTGTGTCACAGCAGCTGCCACTAAATCAAAAATAAGTTTACTGCAGTCTCTCCCTTCGATCACATTTTGGCTGTGCTCACCTTAGGAAATCCTCCCCAGGACCACTGCATCTGAGGTCCAGCTGCCTCGGGAGGTTTAACCAGCAACTCCGAGTCACTCTTTGGTGAGGAAGGTCGACTCTGAAAAACACTGATGATACATACCAAAAAATGAAAGAGAGAGCACAAGTCAAAGAAATCTACCGGTAGGAAACAAAACAACAAACGGCTTCAGCACACCAATGTCAGAGTTAAAACAATTCCATTTACTTTTAATAAAAAAATCAAACAAACTAACTAGAGGTCTCTGTCCCACATTGCTGTCTGTATTTCTACAAAGGTGAAACAGAAAGTTGATAACTGAACAAGTGCATTTGGGGGCTGCTTGGGTGATGATGTAAACCAGCTGGGTGCATTTTAATGACAAATAGTTCATAATACTCAGGCAATATGAATTCAGAGAAGTAGAGAGACCAAAACTAAAAACACACCGATACAGTGTGCACACACCTGGACAATGACATCGATGCTAGGAAAAACAGGCAACTAACTCGAAAAGATTCTAGCTGGCATCAAGAAAGGTTTGTCAAAAGCTCCACAGAACCCAAACCTGTAAGGAGCTGATCAAAATGACCAATTATGGAAGATTCTAGAATGACATCTATGGGAGAATATATTACAGGCAAAAGGTTAACAGACATTTTAATGGAAGAATAACTGTGCAGAACTCTAGATGCTGGCCATCATGTGCTACTAGAAGATGTAATAATCACTTTGTTAAATGCTTGTTTTTACACCTTTTTTGTTCACTACTTGCAAGTGTGCACACACTATTTACAGAAAATGGTATTTCATGTTATGTATAAAAAAGCACAGGTAATTTGAGAGCACCATCACAGATCATTAAACCCTCAAATAATAAATGTAAATAATTTGCTGTTATTTATTATAATACTTTTTGAGCTTATGTAAAAAGCTACATTTCTCCCTTGAGACAAATAAAGTATCCTCTCTCAATTTATTTAACCTTTCAGGAGGTGTCCATTCTCCGTCTGAAAAAGGGTGAACATCACTTGGCTGTGGGCACTCAAGATTTTCAATCGGATCCTCTGAAAATGAATAGTAGATGGACTTACTGTAAAGATAAAAAAAAAAAATACTCATTATAAAAAGTAATATATTTTTAAACGTTTCCCTTATTCATACTCCGACAACATTGTTATACTTTTTTTTCGAGTCACATTTCCCACCCTGACAGCCAGCACGATTATAAAGTAAACCACCAATCCCAACAACAGCAGCAAAAAGACACCAAAATAAATGATCTGGAAATGCGAGCGACAGACACTAATGTCCTCCTAGTGACTGTCACAAGTATACAGCAGATCAACAGAAGTGCCTTATCTAATTTCACCTCTGTTGACGTCTCTACCACCATTCTTTAACCCTTCCCTATCTGCACAGATCCCTCCTTCTCCCATTTCTTATTGTGCCCCCTTCAACGTAGACCACAGGCTTCTGTTTGCCTAGACAGACTTGCTTTATCATTAACCAGAAACACTGAACGGTACAAACAGACAATGACCAACTGTCCACATGACAACTGTAACTTGTTTTTATGCTAGTTTGCTTTTCAAAGATTCCATAAAGCACATCTTTCTAAATTGCAACACTCTCTGTTGCTACCCCAAATTCTGACTTAGGTTATCATTTTCTTTTGTTACATATTTCACTACATTATTACATACCAGGCTAGTAAGTGGGGGAAAGTGCCATCACCCTGGCCCTCACCATCCAGCGCCCCTCGCTTCTCAGACTCTGATGTGTTCAAGAGGGAAGGGGGACCCTCAGGTATTTCCCGCTCATCTGATGAAGAGTCCCCATCCTCTCTCCAGGGGGTTTCAGTTCTCGTACGTTTCCGCCGCCGTTTCTTCCTCCGGGAGACAGTGGTGGGAGTGTCAGCTGTCCTGGGAATATCCAAGCTCTGCTGTGGAATTGGTGACGTGCAGAGATGCACTGGAACCTGCAACAAAGAATAAGAGACAAGTGTTTTTGTGCATATTATCTTTGCAGAATCCCATTTTCTTTTAAGTTCTAACTATTCCGCATTTAGCAATTATGTTCTTAAATGAACTCGAACACAATAAAAAGCATTAACATACTGAGGAAAAATGTACTAAATTTGCTCATGTAGAAACATGGATATTCATGGCAGAAGACAAAACACAGTTTGTTTCTTCTGTTTCAGTCTGTGAAGTTACTTGACTGACAACATAAACCAAAATGTACAATAACTAACAAATAGATTATCCTTACCATTTTTCTTAATCAAATACCACAGCGACATTCTGCGCTGTTACATACATTCATATTACCAAAAAAGGCACCTGCTAAAATGTGTAAAAATAGACATATGAAGAACCAGCAACCTGGAAATCCTCATTTTCTTCCACAAAGAATGCTTCGCCATTGTCACCAAGCTTCATATGTAGATCAACAGGCTCTCCATTGATTTCAATATCCACCTGCAAGAAGAAGGGAAAAAAAAACACACACACACACAAAGGTGTTGGACTTGTGCACATATTTATACAAAGATTTTAATGCAAATATTTTACGGAGACATTTTTTTTTTCCTTTAAATTCTCTAACCACATCATTATCAGAGAGGCAAACAAATGTGAAATCAAACATCAAAGTTTACCCTACGCCACCCACAAATATTAGCATAGTTCTGATATCATAAGATGGGAGGCATAAAGGAAAGGTTACCTTAATTAGCTTTACCAAAACTTATACTTATGGTATAACTAATATAAGTTTAACATTAAATTAACAACTTGAAATTTGTAATCAACTTTGACCAAAAGGCCTAGTAGTCTAAAACTTTCAATACTTTACCCTATGATACGATAGGTCACATGGCGGCCTTATATACTCAGACAAACATCAACGAGGCAAACAGTTTACAAAAACAAAACTGCGCCCATTTTTGCAAATGCTCCATAATCACTCCAGATTCTTCCATTGGCCTTAAAGGGCCAGGCCTCCAAAGGTTTGGCATACCACAGGAACTGCAGGACCACACGCAGCAACTTCTGGCTCTCATTGTCCTCCATCAGCTTGCAATTGCTACAACCTGTGACCATTTTTGTCCCAGGCCACAATCCTCTTTTAAAGGGGACAGGCACCCTTTTGAGGCGCACATACTGCGCATATTGCTTCACAGCAGCCCCTGCATTTGACATTGGAACACATAGGATCGTTCCTGGTTCTAGTATAATGCGCTCCATGATGCTGGCACACGGACTCACCCTATAACCTCCAAAAAACAAAGGTCAATAATAATATGAGGAACAATCATAAAGGTTATTTTAAAATTATGTGGTAACCACAATGGATAGAAGCTTACGTAATACAACATGTTCACAATGGCTTATGGGAAGTCTGAACATGCAGTGTAGCACACTGCTCTTAGTTCAGTTGAAGCCAAGGTCAAAGGAACATGTAGGACTGCATCATTATAGAAAAACGCGTTGTAGTGAGATTTCTTTAGCCAGAGGGACTGAAACCTCCAGAAACTCACCAAAGGATGTTGGCTTAGTACATAAGTGAAAACAGAATGACTCAACAAAAAGTTTATCAATGGGTAGAAATGTTTGAAGCAGGAACAAGTGTAACTGACGAAGCTTGATCTGGTCAATCATCAACATCACACACACAAGCCCACATCGACATGGCGAATGACTTCATCAGAGAAGACCGACTGATTACATTGTCCGCTGTTGCTGCACATTTGGATACTAGATATGGATCTGTACATGCCACAGTGCATGATGACTTGGGGTATAAAAGTTTGTGCAAGATGGGTACCCAAACAGCTTACCAATCTGCATAAGACAGCATCCTTCACCTACCTATAAGCTGTTGTGAACGCATTATAATGTCTTAGCTTCTATCTGTTGCAGTTACTTCATAATTTTCAAATCATCTTTTTGATTTACCCTTGTACTTTATATGCAACCACATACAGTACATAAACACTTAAGGACATTATTTTCAATGCTATTTCCCGCCTAAAATTGTTACACTCTAAACTTTAACCTGTACTTAATGCTTAATTCCAACAATCATCCATCCACAACCAATAACATTAAGATGCTGTTTTGAAGTATGACTTTTTTTTTTTTTTGCCGTTGGATGAGAGGGTTGCTTCTCTGCACCTTCGAGTTGGGGGAAGGACTCTGACTGTTGTTTGCGCTTATGCACCGAACGGCAGTTTAGAGTACCCAGCCTTCTTGGAGTCCCTGGAAGAGGCGCAGCTCCTGGGGACTCTATTATTATTCTGCTGGGAGACTTAAACGCTCACGTCGGCAGCGACAGTGAAACCTGGAAAGGTGTGTGATTGGGAGGAACAGCCTCCCTGATCTAAACTCGAATGGTGTTCAGTTGTTGGACTTCTGTGCTGTAATCGTGTTATGGGATCTGCGACCTTATGTCTTGGACACTAAGATGAAGGTAGAGGCTGAGCTGTCAACTGATCACCACTTGATGGTAAGTTGGATCAGATGGCAGGAGAGGCTGCTGGAAAGACCAGGCAGACCCAAACGTATAATGAGGGTCTGCTGGGAACGTCTGGCGGAGGAACTGGTCAGAAAGATCTTTAATTGCCACCTCCAGCAGAATTTCAACCTCATTCCGAGGGAGGCGAAGGACATTGAGTCTGAATGAGCCATGTTCCAAGCCTCCACTGTCAAAGCAGCAGAACGGAGCTGTGGCCGCAAGGTTGTCAACAACAACAACATCAACATTTATTTATATAGAACATTTTCATACAAAAAAATGTAGCTCAAAGTGCTTTACAAAATGAAGAATAGAAAAATTGAAGACATAATAAAAAATAAAAATAAGTCAACATTAATTAACATAGAATAAGTAAGGTCCGATGGCCAGGGTGGACAGAAAAAATAAAAAAAAAACTCCAGACGGCTGGAGAAAAAAATAAAATCTGCAGGGATTCCAGACCAAGAGACTGCCCAGTCCCCTCTTGTCGGTGCCTCTCGTGGCGGCAATCCAATAACCCGGTGGTGGACACCTAAGGTTCAAGAGCGTCAAGCTGAAGAAAGAGTCCTATCGGGTCTGGTTGACCAGTGGGACTCCAGAGGCAGCTGAGGGGTACCTGCGGGACAAGCGTGTGGTGGCATCGGCTGTTGCAGAGGCAAAAACTAGGGCATGGGAGAAGTTTGGGGAAGCCATGGAAAATGACTTTTGGTCGGCACCAAGAAGGTGCTGGCAAACCGCCAGGCGCCTCAGGAGGGGAAAGCGATGCCCACCAACACTGTGTACAGTGGAGACGGGGCCCTGCTGACTTTATTGACTGGTGGAAGGAATACTTCAAGGATCTTCCCAATCCCACCAGCATGTCTTCCTTAGAGGAAGCAGAGTTGGAGGACTCTGGGGAGGCCCATCCATAACAGGGGACAAGGTCGCCAAGGTAGTTAAAAAGCTCCGAGGTGGCAGGGCCCCTGGGGTGGACGAGGTTCACCCTGGGTTCCTCCAGGCTCTGGATGTTGTGGGGCTGTCCTGGTTGACAAGTCTCTGCAACATCGCATGGACATTGGGGGCAGTGCCTTTGGATTGGCAAACCGGGGTGCAGGAGAAGACAACAAAGCGGATTCCGTCCCGGCTGTAGAACACTGGACCAGCTCTACACCCTGGCCAGGATCCTGGAGGGGGCGTGGGAGTTTGCCCAACCAGTTCACATGCGTTTTGTGGATTTGGAGAAGGTATTCGACCGTGTCCCTCAAAGTATCCTGTGGGGTGTGCTCCAAGAGTATGGGGTACAAGGCTCATTGTTACGAACCATTCAGTCCCTGTACAGGAGGAGCAGGAGCTTGGTCCGCATTGCCAGTAATAAGTCAGACTCGTTTCCTGCTGAGGTTGGACTCCGTCAGGGCTGCCCTTTGTCACCGATTCTGTTCATAAGTTATATGGACAGAATTTCTAGACGCAGCCAAGGAGGGGGTCTGGTTCGGTGACCTTAGAATCTCGTCTATCCTATTTGCAGATGACGTGGTTCTGTTGGCTTCATCGGACAGTGACCTCCAGCTCACACTGGAGCGGTTCGCAGCAGAGTGTGAAGTGGCGGGGATGAGAGTCAGCACCTCAAAATACGAGGCAATAGTTCTCAGCCGAAAAAAGGGAGAGATGCTTTCTCCAGGTTGGGAACACATTACTGCCTCAAGTGGAGGAATTCAAGTATCTTGGGATCTTGTTCATGAGTAAAGGAAGAATGGAGCAGAAGGTTGACAGACGGAATTGTTGCAGCATCTGCAGTAATGCGGGCTCTGCAACGGTCCGTCATGATGAAGAGAGAGCTGAGCCAAAAGGCCACGCTGTCGATTTACCACTCGATCTACGTTCTTACCCTCACTTACGGCCATGAGCTTTGGGTAGTGACCGAAACAGTAAGATTGCGGATACAAGCAGCCAAAATGAGTTTCCGCAGGGTGGCTGGACTTTCCTTTACAGATAGGGTGAGGAGTTCAGTTATCTGAGAGAGACTCCGAGTATAGTTGCTGCTCCTTCCCATTGAGAGGAGTCAGTTGAGGTGGTTCGGGCATCTGGTTAGGATGCCCCCTGGACGCCTCCCTGGGGGGGTGTTCCATGCATGCCCCACTGGGAGAAGGCCACAGGGCAGACCCAGGACATACTGGATTGATTATATCTCCTGGCTGGCCTTGGAACGCATCGGGGTCCTCCCAGAGGAGCTGGAGGAGGTGGCCGGGGAGAGATAGGTCTCGGCTTCCCTGCTTAGGCTGCTGTCCCCGCGACCCCACCTCGGATAAGCGGTGGATAATGGATGGGTGGAAATTGTCTTTAATAATTGGCTATCCCTTTCCAAAATATACTGTACTTTACAATTCACTATGAAACATCATTGCATTTAAGTATAAACAGTAAACCCTGAGTTAAGTAAATTTCTTAAAAAAAAGCAGCTATTAAAAAAAAAAAAAAGAAAAGAAAAAGACAACATCCAGGTCTTCCAGCACTCACCACTTTCTCCCTCGATCGCAGCACACCCAGCTTGCCAAAGCGTACATGGAAGGGAGAGCACTGAAGAGACCCATCAGGCTGACGAACTACGATCACATCAATCCCTCCTGTTAAAGTTGCTGGGTTTAAGCCTTTATAAAGCTCCTTGACAGTAACAAACACAGTTTCTGCCAACTGCCCCACGTAGTTCATGGTCTGAGACTTTGGAAAGAGAAAGAAGCAAATAAATAAATAAATAAATAAAATATTATTCAAAAACATTTGATCAGAAGATCTGAGAAACACTTGAAAATCCCAGCTACTTAATACTAATAAGGTCCATACACAGAAATAAAAATGAAAACTATTACGAGACACAAAGCAGTGCCAGTTTTTACCTTGACATAACTTCTTAATATAAAAATCAAAAGATAAGAGTACAATATACTAATAAAAAAATAACTTTGAGTTACACATTAAGTCTCTTTCCAAAATTTCATTCTATCATCTCCGCAACATTGCCCGCCTCTGTCCATTTCTGCCCTTTAATGATGCTCAAACTTTGGTTCATTGTTTCATAATGACTCCTATTGATTACTGTAATTTCTTCTTCATTGGCCTCCCTGCAAAATCTATACAGAAGCTACAGTACATTCAGAGCTCTGCAGCCAGAGTCGTCACCCACACAAAGCGTTTTGCTCACATCTCCCGTGTTCTCTCCCAGCTTCACTGGTTACCAGCTCCATCAAGGATTCAATTCAAGATTCTGCTTCTCAACTTCAAAGCCCTACATAACCTTTGCCCAACCACCTTCTCCCACTTAATCCTGAGGGGGCTTCAGCCTATCCCAGCAAGTATAGAGTGCAAGGCAGGGCCTCAGTTATTTCATATAACTAAAAAAACTCTAACTGATCAATTGTGATTTGTTAGTTTGTACTAAATAATGGAAATGAGATTTTTGAGACACACCAAGAACTAGAAAAATGGCAAACACTTTCCTCAATTAATTTCCCCAATTGTGGGTTCAATGTTACACATTTAGAAATATAAGACAAGTTAATTTTTATTTATAAAGCACATTTAAAGCAGCCTAAGCCAAACCAAAGTATTATAGAAGATAAGCTAAAAGAACAATTGAAGAATATATATAACAATAACAAAACCACAACCATGACAAACCGTACAAAAAAGGATATACTCAAAATATCTGTGGACACACACACACACACACATACACAATCATAATCATAATCATGAATGTACCTAAACCAGCCTATACAAGCATAATGTTTAATCTCAAGAGAGATCAAAGGCCACCGAAAAGAAGATAGTCTTTAATGATGACCTATAAGTACCTAATGTCAGCCAGACCTAACATAATAAGCTAAACTATTCCAAAGAGAGGTAGTGTCCACTGCAAATGCCTGATCCCCCCTTTGCTTCAATGTTGACTTTGGCATCACTAAGAGCATCTGGCTAGCAGACCGCAGTGCTCTTGTTGGTGTGTAAATGTGAAGGAGCTCCAAAAGGTAAGAGGAGGCCATACCATTCAAACATTAAAAAACAAATATGTAAGCAAGAAAACAAAAAAAGCATAATATACAGCATACTGCGTGCATACGTACTTGTTATATAAATGTGTCCTCCCCTACCATCGTCTCACCTGTTCTGGTACACTGAAGTGATAACTTTGGAATGTGCTAGAAAGTCTGGCATTGTTTTACTGCGATCAAGGTTTAACATTTATCTACTGTTTATGAACACATTTTATGGTGGGCTAGGGCTAACATAAGGTGGATGCATTGGCACACTGCTTTAGTAATTATATTTACATAGAAGTTAGTAACACATTTAAGGAGACTAATCAATTTAAGCCAAACTTCACATACAGTGTTTCATTGGTGGACTCAACCTTACAAGAAAACTGCTGCAAAATAGAAAGAAAAAAAACTCAATTATGTTATAAATGAACATTTGCGCTTCAAATGGAAAAGGTGTTTCTTTTGCATTTTTCTCTACATCTAGTTTACGGTGTTCTCACTTCTAGTTTACATCTTCTCACTTACTATGTATTTTCTTCCACAACTGTGCCTCAGTTGAAATTCAAACAGCCAGAAAAAACACTAAACAATGGTACATGGTGGTCAAAATCTCCTGCAGTGGTTTGGCAAAAATCAGCAGGCTTCTAGCTTTTTTGTTAAGAATGAACAAGGTTGTCTATAATGTCGAAACCGATTGAAAACTCAAAGCGGACAATCAGACCCTGTCACAAAAGTTTCCCTTACCTACGGTATATGAAGAAAAAGGAGAAAAAAATCATTTCATCTTTATGAAAAGCAGATTTATCACAGTAACAGTTCTTAATGCAAAGTGTGTTAGCTCAAACATCAGGCCCAGTAGGATACACACATGAAATAAAGTTTCAGCAAAATGGCTACCCGCCCTCCTTCATAATAAATGTGTCTCATCTTCACTCCTCGACATAAAATAATACAAAATAATGTATATTTTTACTAAAGAAACAGATTGTTTTCAACAAATATTTAAAAAATTCCTGACACTCACTAAAAAAACTGGTGTGGTTCTTCACATACTTAAAGAGAAGACATCATGTTGTACCAGAAGCAGAGAAGATGTGCACTTAGTGTAACTGATCACCTGGAATATGTGGTTACTGCCTTATGCCTGACCCTACAGGTTTACACAAGAGATCTTCGAGAAGTTGTGATGGGAAAAATTTCAAACAAGAAATTGAATGATGGGTGAATTCAGTGAAGTGGAGGAACTGGGAGGTAAAGAAGAAAACAGCATATGCGCAGAACATGTTTGAGGAGTTCAGGCACTAAGCAATTTAAGACTTTTTCTTCTCTTTTCACTTGAAATGTTTAATGTATGTTGCTCTTCTGTGTGAAGGTTCTTATAGCTCACTATCTGTTATTATGTAATAATAGTTTTGCATAAACACAAAAGGCCACCTGCCTATCCCACAAAACTGGTCGTTAAATCAGTGCCATCAAATGTGCAGACAATGCTATTTAAAGAAAGGAGAGACACACTGGTACACAAATTCCAGATGAATACCAATAATAATCCACACAGCGTCATAACTGACAATACAAAGTTAAAGTCACGCCAATTTTTATTACTTCCTCTTGTGGTATATGGCCGGCATGTCATCCCGGCCAATACCCCAAGGCCACCAGATGGAGCCCTCCCTGCAGTATGGAGGTCCCCCGAAGACCAGCAGGGAATCATGGACTATGTAGTTTTTATACACAACCCTGCTGGATACCACAAAGGCCGCAAGAGGGAGCTGCAGGGAGGACCGAAGAATCATTTGTGCCCTATAACCCAGAAGTGCGTCACAGGAAGAACAACAACAGAAGTGACGTGCTTCCGATTTGAAGAAAAGGACTTGTACCTGACCCGGAAGTGATAAAGAATCACATGGACTGGGGATTGGGAACACTTCCGGGTCAGAGTGTATAAAAGGACTGTGGGAGCTCCCAGATTGGCGAGCTGAGCTGGGTGGAAGGGTGGCAACGCGTCTGGGAGTTGAGGATTGTTTATTGTTATTGTGATTGATTTGTTTATGAGTATAGTGGAGGAGAAGGTGCTTTGTGCACTGTGGCATTTAAATAAAGTCAACTATTGGACTCTTTCCTGGTGTCTGGAGTCTTGGACAAGGGTTCAAGGGAGCGATAGCGCCCCCTATCTGTCACACTCTACATTCTATTCATAAGAAAAGTGCAAACAACATTCTGTCTAAACTGATGATTTAAATGAACACAAAGTAATAAAATTAAGTACACATCTCATTTCTACTTTAAATATTTTTGACCTAGGACTGTTAGTTTAATCTTTCTTAGTGATCACTGTTTTAATCAAAAAGTTAATTATAAGAATCACTAGACATTAAGCCCGTTACAATAATGGGCGCTAGAACAGTAGTGCATAAACATTATTAGGAACAGTCTATATTAAATGGCAAGAGACCTTGACCTCATTCTGTTTGTTGTCTTAATTTTTTTGTTTAAAATATTTTTGCAAGAATCCTAAAGTAAAAGTAAAATAATATTAAAAATAGAAACGTATATGACAATACAGTAAGTATAATTAATATTGCCTTAGTGTAAAACTTTATAACAATCTGTAATACACAATATCTGAAGAAGATATTTAGGAAAATGTTTTTATTTTTTTACCTCAGGAAAATTTTCAATAAAATTTCATTATAGACAACATTTTTTGTAAACACTCTTGTTCAGGACCATCTACAACGTTGACAACAACATCTGTAAAACGTCTAACTCTTGATAATGCAACATATAACTGACCGTGGCTGAATACTGGTTCTGGCAAGTAAATGGCAACTTTTTCTAAGGTTTGCCCTTGAGCTTTATTAATTGTTATGGCAAAGGCTAATGTAACTGGAAATTGTCGCCTTCTTATGGTAAAGGGTAAATTAGTAGAGGATAGAGCCAAATCAATACGGGGAACATTCTGACGCTCATTTTCTTTTTTACAATCGATCTATTTGCTCGTATTTTTCTTTGTCCTTCAGCCTTTCTTTTGTTGATGTTTACTTGCTGAGCTGAACGTTCTTCCAGGAGATGTTGCTTATATACGATTTGAGTGTCTATGTCTTTTGTCCTACTTGACATGTCCTTTTTTTTTGGGTAGCATGTTGTTAGTAGATATTTAGTTAATAAACATGCGCGAGGTAGTATGTGTGGCGTCTTCCCAGCAATGGATTTTATGTGCGCGGCGCGACTACCCAATCGGCACTCTCCCCAGCAATGTTGTCCTTTATTTGCTTATCATGCGCGGCTACGCCATTCACTTTGTGCCCAGCTCCCAGTGTGTGTGCGTTCACGATGCCGGTCGTGCGTGTCGCACCGAGCCTCGCGCATGCGTACTTCACCAAAAGACACACACACACACACGGACACCTGGACGCACACAGGGGTTTTATTAAAGAGGATGATGACCACAAGCCTGATAAAAAGAAAAGACGAGAGCAATTCACAAGGTGTCCACTTCCAAGACCCAAACAGAGTCTACCCACCGCAGGGCCTCTAAAAAGTAGTCACCCCCTTAGAAGTTTTGGCATATTCTTGTTATACAATATTGAATGACACAGAATTTAATTTGGCTTTTTTGACATTGATCAAAAGAATACGACTCTTTTTGGAGACAAAGCCAGAGAGGCGAGATTGTGTTGGTTTGGACATGTGCAGAGGAGAGAGATGCTGGGTATATTGGAAGAAGGGTGGTAAGGATAGAGCTGCTGGAGAAGAGGAAGGCCTAAGAGGAGGTTTATGGATGTGGCGAGAGAGGACATGCTGGTGGTGCGCATAACGGAGCAAGATGGAGAGGACAGGAAAATATGGAAAAAGATGACCTGCTGTGACAACCCCTAACGGGAGCAGCCGAAAAAAGAAGAAGAATGTCTAAGTGAAAACAGCTCTCTGCAAAGGAGTCTAAATTATTTCGAAATATAAGACGCAACATAAATGATCACATGAGTGTTCACCTCCTTCCAATTAGTATTTAGTAGATGCAACCTTTGGCAGCCATGACAGCCTTCAGTCTGTGTGCACAGGTCTCTATCTATCAGCTTGGCCCATCACCACACTGCCACTGTTCTACATTCTTCTTTGCACAACTGCTCAAGCTCTGTCAGCTGCTATGGTGATCGATAGTGAACAGCCTTTGTGATGTCTAGCTCAAATTCTCAGTTGGATTGAGATGTAGACTGTGACTTAGTCACTCCAGGACATTAACATTGTTGTTTTGAAGCCATTACAGTACAGCTTTGGCTTTATGCTTGGGGTCATTGTCTTGATGAAGAAGGTGCGGGTTTCTTGTAAACTGTGTCAAATTTCCCTCCAGGATTTCCCCACATTTTGCCACAGTGCAGAACTATCAACTGAGCACCAGTTTCATAATTAGAAGCCAGGCCTAGCAGATAAGGAAACTTGGTATTTACTTCTATGGCTTATTAGTGCTTTCACTCTTCTAAGACAAACCTTTATCAAAATGTACATTTTTCATTTTCTGAGAACATTATCAATTTGTTTTGTGGCACTGAACAGATATGTACAATTTATTCCTTCCAATCTCTCTCATCTATTTCAAAATATTGTAAAAACAGATACTTGATGATGCATGTGCACTGGTTTAAATGGATGCACGTGAGCTGGAGAACTGGTGGTTCCTTTGTCATTTGCACCTCGTTATTAACTAATGGCTGCTTAGGAAAACAGGCAGCCCCTAAACCTAACCCCAACTTAAAACCTGAATGTAGCTATTCAGACCTAAAATTGGCAATTAAGGGTTCTGAACCATAACAAAAAGAGTTAAGTAAAGATAAGTCCAAAAACACATATTGCTTAAGTGGTAAATAAATGGGTTCTGATTAAAAACTTTGTTAAAGCAAACCCTGCAGCCACTGGAGACCTTCAGGACCAGAGTCGAGCATGCCTCGCTCTCTTGTGTCATCAAGAAGCTTTTTTATATAGTGCCATAGTGGCTGATCACACAAGAATTAGCAATAGTTGTATCTGCTGAAATCGGAAAACTTATACATTTCCAATGGCCTTGTCACTTATTAGTGAAATTATTTTTTAGCTAAATGCAATAATGTGTTAACTGCAGAGTCAAAAGTATTTATTTTATACCTTCTTTGCATTGACACAATGGTTAGCTTAACTGGGCTTTAATATTATACGATCTACTAGTTATTACACTATCTTAGTTTTTGCTTTTCTCCCAATATTTTTCAGTCTATTGTCCTCTTTCTTTTGAAAAACCTTTACTCATTCCTAGGAGTCAATGTCATGTGCTCACTGAGCTTGTCAAAAAAGGCATTTGCCTGTTAAACTCCTGACTAAATACACACAATCAAACATAAGGCTACATTTCCCTTGGGAGCTTTTTAATGCTGCATCTTTGTCCAAATAATATGATATACCTCATACAATATTAGAAGTCTTATTAAAAATCTGTAGAAAGTCCACTTTCGTCCCATTACAAGTATTTACACCAACATTGTTCAACAGGTAAGGCAATTTTTAAAATGTAAATAAATGAGTTAGAAGCATTTTTATTTTAAAACATTCTGATTTCTTATTTAAACAGTGCAAATGTGTATATAAAGCATGCAAAACACATCACTGACAACAGTAGCGTATAGAATATGTAGAAGAATAAGGTACTACTTTCCATTTAAGCAGCCATTTATTTATTAAAAAACTATGCAAATGTATGTTTCACAAATGCTTCACTGCAAATGGTAAAGAACAAATACATAATAGGCTATAAGTTGTAGCTGCTTATAAAAATGAAGCAAAAATAATATCATGCCCAAAATGTGGATGGTGAGGATGAGGATGATGAAGAAGAGGACATCAACTGAGCACAGGCATCAGGGTGATTGTGCTCCAAGTGTGTCTGCAGATTGCTCGCATTTGACAATTTAACAATACCTGTCTGAATCCTCGTTTAAGTTTTCTGTCTTTCCTTTCCTAATGTGAAACTAAAATGAAATCAAAACTACCACAGTTATGCTTTGCGTGGAAATCATCTCCAACTTCAGTGTTACTCCTTTTTATGCGGATTTGATTACATTTTATTGATGCAGGGTGTTCTTATTCATTATTAAAATTCAGTTGTACAAAAAAGTGCGAGTGCATGGGGCATGTCCCCGTAGGGAGCCATTTACCGGTCTACCAGGGCTATTAGAGTAAAGCCATGTAAATGCAGGGAGAACATGCAAACTTCACACAAAACACATCCTCAAGAAATCAACGCAGGTTCCAAACCATTGCAAAGGAGCACTAAACGAGGTACAGTTAACGTTACTCCAGTTTTTCCTTTTGTGGATATGAAGCATGTGTTTAAACCAAAATGTGCTTTTTAAAGGTGTTAACCACCCTACACGAATAACTCTTCACCTACCCATAGGAAATGGTGAAGGGATTCTCTCTTCCCAAGGCACAGGTGCCGAGACGCCTCCAAAGACATGGTGGACCACTCTATTGTGCATCCCTCCTTACTGCTCTGCTCCTCCAAGGCAGCACTGATGTTACGACTCCCCACACTTTCACTTGTTGACTCGACGTTCTGATCCAAAGTGTCCCATTTGAAGGAGGTCCCCTCTTTCACTTGTGATTCTTAAAACTTTTTGCCGGTCTTTTTAGTTTCACTTTTTCTTTCAGCATTTTTTTCTCCTCCTTGCAACCGCTGGGAATTTGTCCCATTTCATTGCTACATCACCTCCAGCTACAATCCTGCTACTTGCTCTGCTCATGCAAAAAAACTCTCACCACAGAAGCGTACAATGCTCTGGCTGAAAGTGTGCTGCTTGATTGTGTCACACGCACACACGCACTCACGCACGTGACTCCAGTGGCACTTGCAAGCTAGCACTTTCTGAATGGATCAGCAGCTTTCCCTCTCGCTCTCTTTCTCGGCCTCTCCCCATATGTGGGATTGCATTTTGTTTTGTGTTTTTATTTTGTCACACGCCCCAGTTTAGCTTTTTCAAAATCACAAAAGCCGTTGACACAGCAGGAGAGCTCCAGCCCAATCAGGTGTGTGGCAGTGTTCAATTACAGAACTTCACTTTCTGGGATCAAAGTAACAACTTCAGTTAGTTGTGTTTTCCATCTCTCGTGTCTGTCAGGGTGACACTCCCACATTTCAAGGTATGTACACAGTTCCGTGAAGATTTATGCGATTACTGTTAAGTGAAAATTGGCTCTTACAAAAAAAAAAAAAAAAATTTTAAATTGTACTTTATAGGCACCTTTTGTCGTAAGTGACCGGCTGCAGTGCAGAAATGACTGTAGTTAAAGGACAGTTCCTGTGTCGACATGGGTTTTCCTACTGATCTCCAAAGATGTTTGGTTTAAATGAGACTTTAAATTTGCTCAGCTGGTGTGTGTGCCCTACTACAGAATGGCACTTGTTAGTTTCAAACTTATGTTGGATATAGTCACGCTACAGCTAAACTCAGCCTTGTATTAGAATAAGCAAATTCAGATTATTACAATAAAAAGCACAAATGTAGAGCTATTACTTTTCAGAGTAGCATCATGACTATAACAGGACGATTACCTAATCCTTGGTATTACTATATGTATGTAATGTTACTCACATAGCCTTTAATTTTCTATATGCACTTTTTCCTGAGCAGTCTCACTTCAGCCAATCCCTGCATTTGCAAATGTAATGTAGTTACAAGTCATAGATGAAAAGCAATGCCACACTCCAACTCACTCAAGTGGGCAATTTAGAGTCACTAGTCACCGTGCTAATGCACTGTGGAGCAGGATCCTGACAAACCCAGAGTAACCATTAGGCATGAGACCACACAGCTCTCCCACAATACAGTTCATACTGTGATTCAGGCTTCACGATAACAATATTCTTACAATATGAAGTCTTCCTAAAAGAAACTGTATATTTAGTGTTACTTGTTAACAGATACTTTGTAAAAAATACACATTGTAAAATAAATTCAAATCATTATGCAAAATCGCAAGTTTTAACAAATATTATTGTAAGATTTTCTTTTGTATTCTTAAATATGGAAGCAAACACCAAGCTGGAAAACCTGCGGCAGACAATAAATGATAATTAAGCCCAAGAACAGGCGAGTTTATTTAACAATGAAAGATCGTACTCTAAGAAGTAGCACAGTTCCACTGTGATCAGCCTTACAAAATACAGGGTGGTCCAGATCTAATTATGCAGATCCATATCGTCTGGATGACTTTGATTTATAAAGGGATGATTCCAGTTCGGCGCAAAGACGATTCTTCATGTCGTCAGTCCACACACTTCTCGATGGTCCGGGATTTTTAGGATGATTTTCTATGTAATATACTTAATAAGTTATAGCGTAATGATAATTGCATAATTAGATCTGGACCACCCTATAGTAACCACAAACTGACAACTAGGCCAGGCTATTCTAGAACTGTTCCTAATGTTGAGTTACTCGCTCAGAATCCCCAGTCATCCTTCCATGACATGTGTGGTCTCTGCCCACAACTCACTGAAGACCACTTATCTTCACACAGGGCTTTTATTTATCCTATGCTCCCAGAAACTCCACTTGCATTCTTGAACCTTCCCACTCTTGTAAGGCATATCTGGAATAATCCTGGGGTCTATGTAATACAGAGCTCTGTGTGCCTTTGTGACAGGTTGCTGTCAATTGTGCATCTGGCACTGCCCATGTTCAGAGTAATCAAAAGGCTACTACAATCCTTATATTATTTCGCTTGTGTCCGTCCATACTCGATATACACAACAGTTATCAAAACTACCATATCCCTCCACAACAATAGCAAGGAATCCGTGCTCCTGGCCGAGTTTTGGTCTTGGGCTTACTTTGAAGTCTGCCGTTCTTCAATGTGACCAGTTATCGACTGTGGTATTTGACTTGTTTATTCGGTGCATACGTTGTTACTGACCGCAACTGCATTATGACATTACCATTTTACACCTCCTCTTTCCTTCACTTCAACGTAAGCCTCCTGATAAAATGAAAAGGGACATACAGCCTAGCTGCGACCAACATACTTACACAAACACACAGAAGCAGAGACATCTACATCACATCAGACCAACCAGCACAGGCAAGATGCCTTACAACAACAAAGACAATACATGACAAACCACAGAGAGACATTATCCGAAGATCGGCGGCAGCAAGTCTTGCACCTAGAGATTGAAGGAAAAACAAATTACACACACAACCATTCTGAAGAGCAGTAGCAAACTGCCAGACAACAAGAAACACTATGACGGGAAAACTACAGGGATTCCATAACACTGACAACTCAAAACAAGATTTTCCCTTTAAATTACGGCTTAGGTAATTTCCCCGTTTGTTTAGCATATTGTATGACTAACACCAAGTTACGACGACAAACGTTTAATAACGTTGGGAGTTTATTTGCCAGGCCCTGTTTTTACTCATGGCCAGTTGTACACTACATTTTCCAGAGATATATCGAAACCCGGGTTAAACGTACAGGTACTATTGACACTGTGTGACCATGAGCAAATCACTTCACCTGACTGTGCTGAATTTGAAAACCAAAATAAATGTACATGTTGTAAGTTGACTTTGATAAAGGCATCAGTCAAATAATATTCATTTTTGAGATGCTAGTTGTTGTTATATTGCGGTAGAACATGGAATACCATTCTGTCAGATACAGCACTACTTTTAAAACAATTGTGGCTATAACAATGTGCAGTTTGCATAGGTTTTTTTTTCTTTTTCTAAATACAAAGCTGAGCTATTAGATTTGGAAAGCTGGAAGTACCACATGCATTTATTTGACCACCTCTGTATACAATATTTAATTTTGTTTCTTTGTAATAAAACAAAAGACTAGGAGTTTGGCCTTTATTTGGACCCCACACTCAGTTAGAAAGAAACAGGATATGCACTGGAAATGGCAAACAATCACCAGGACTTACACTGACGAGCAGCGTTTGAACTGCAATGAAGCATGTAGGGTAACTTATTTCAAGTAAGAAAGGGAAAAAACATGGAGAAATACAAGGAGAAGGCACGGACAACAAGAGGATTCCGTCTCAAGAAATCTTTAGTAATTAGGCTACTGTTGCTTTTTTTTTTTTTGTACAGAGGAAATGTGTCAGATGTTCATAGTACAGCTTTTCTCACCTATTATGGTTACAACTCTGGGTAATACAATTCAACCACTACAAGGAAAATGCTTGGTGAAGAGCATACGCCTGGCTCCTTCTTTTACAAATCTTGCCTCCATTTATCAATACGACATCATACAAAAGTTTCCACAAGCACAAAGAAATTAAGGGCACACTCAAGATTTCATAGCATAAAAAGATGTGGTGCCAATACTGTATATACAATTTGTAGTACTGTTGTACGGGCAACTAACAAATAAATTACTATTACCACTGTCCAAAATAATCAGAGCAAATGGCAAAAGCTAACATTGTCATTCATCAAATGGACTGCTCTATTGCAGGACTGACTATTACGAAGCCTGCTGGAAGGATGAAGGATAATACCATCTCCAACACAACAGCTCGTAACTATTAAAACAAAACAATCAAAAGACAAACTTAAAATAGAAAAGCATACCTGAAATGTATTGCAAAGCTCGCCGGGCTTACTGCTAGTAAAGTCATGAAGAACAGCGAAGACATCAACAAAAACACTTCACTTCAGGACTCCAGTCTACAAAGCTTCTCAAGTCTGCCTACAGTGAGTGATGGCTGACCTCTCTGATGATAGCTGGTAGCTAACAGATTGGCTAAAGGTAGATAAACCATTATGTTAGACAATTAAGAAGGTGGTATCTTATTTTTATGAAATGCCCTTAAGACGCCCGCTAAGTTGCTAACGTAATAAAGTTCCCCCTTTTAATTCGGTACTGTCTTTATCCTTACATGGTTTACACCAAACCTTTCCATATTAAAACTTGCACTAATTCCATCTAAATGTATATGAAATGTGCTTTGCTTTGACTGGATTGACACCCTGCTTATGTTTCAGTAATTTGTTTAAATAAAAAAGTTAACTGACCCACCTTTTACTTTTTACCCAGCTGAGCCTATTTTATCTGGGTACAACAGAAATAATCTTAGTGTATAACTGCACACCTCCCCATTTTCTATTGCTGTAAATTTTTGGAATTCCCCTTGTTTTAATCTTGTCCTTCTTTAACTTTCAGTTTCATAAATCATCTGGAACTAAAATAGAGAAGAGGTAAGCTGTTGTATGTTTGGTGGGAGGCTGGTTGACCAGTGGTTGGCATTGTGTTCCTTGGTCCTTCACTCTTCCCTTTTCCATTCCCTTTCTGTGCTTCAGTGCTCCCAGTGCCTGTTGGGCCCATCTCCCGGGCATCAAACGCTTTGGGTGGTCGCTGTAAGGTGTTTGTTGTTGCTTGCTTTCACTGCTGATCTTTGACAAAGATCCTTTTTCATAACTTTTTTTGTTTTCTCATTGAAATCTAATAAAAATTGATCATGGCAAAAGAAAGAAAAATAATCTATGAAACACAGATTTCTTTTCATTAAGTGAGACAAAATAAGTGGCTATTCACTGCTATAGTAACTGAAAATGTAATTTTTCTATATTTTGCAAAATGACCCTATTCTTTATGAACTCCCCCTGGATCTGAGTCAGTAAGAGTAAAAATCAGCCATTTAAAACAAAACAAAAAAAAAAAAAATGTGTCCTGTCATGACCCTATTTTTGAGGATGATGTACACATGATACCCACAAGGCAGCCAACAATTCCACAGTGCATGTAGTTCTATTTTGGTTTACACCTGAAAACCTTTAACATGCAACCGAACATCACTTCTGTCCGGTGGAAGCTGTTTTGTTGTGGCACAACAGCTGCAAAGACATTTTCAGCTGCTTGCTAGAAATCCTATTTTGCATCTTTTTTTAATCTTACTCTCTTAGAGCTCTCAGTGGCGGTGATCAATGGGTCTGTGGATTCATATGTTACAAAATGGGGTGTGCGAAAGAAAATAAAGGCAATCAAGGGGTAACATAGTCATTTAGGCATACTATAGTTTTTGTGTATTAAGTTTTTGATATGCTTACCATATTAAAATATAGCATCTATCTTTAGAAGTAGCATGAAGAGACTGCTGCAATGGCTGGTTGTTTAATCAAGCAAATTAGGAAACCAGATGAAGGCTGTGCAAGCAATAAAGAGATAGAATGTTCTAGGTGGTGATGAAAGAAAATGTTAACTGTAAGACTTGACATTTGTCACATAACACAGAAATTCCATAAAAGTATAAGAGCTAAACTTAAGATATATTGAGAAAGACAAGAATATACTGGAATGAGCCGTTTATTTAGGTGTACAAGCTAATGAACCAATCAGAGTAAATGTCACATGTTATGTAAGCTTTAAGTCAGCACTGTCATGTAAATTCAATTGTTTATAAATATGGGACTTTGCTCTGAGACCATCACTTAACAGACTGCTGTGACGGGTTGCTCCCCTCCCTAATAAGAAGAAAAATTAAAGACGCATGAACAAGTTTCCTCCTGCCAGATTTCTGACTCAAAAATAGGTTTTAAGGGAACAATATTTGTGTTCCACAAGTGCTCTACTGAAAATTCTTATGAGCTGGATGGCCAGTGGCGATTGTCACTCTCCTCTTCCTGCTTCTTAAATCCTGGGCGGGGATTCTGACATTTGCGCTGCATATCCCTCCTAAGTTTTGCTCAGGCTGTTTTCTTTTTGCCTTTATTAACAGGGTTACATTTCGAGGGTTGGTGGGCTGACTTAGTGAGATTGTATTTTTATGGTCATTACTGCCTTTACAATGTGGCCGTTAAGTTTTGTAAATCTGGGACTTGTAACTCACTTGTACTGTATTTTGTTTTGGGCTTTTTGCTTGGAGTTATCAACTTTGTACCCTTGTCCTATTACACTTGACCCCAAACTGTCCCTAGAATGATGTTACTTAATCATGTTGACCTCTTTTCTAAGTTGTTTTTGAATTAAAAAAAAAAAACTGCTAAGCAAATAAATGTAAATGTATAATAGTTTTGTTTTTTTGCTGTTGATTTTATTTTTCTTCTTATTAAAGTTATTTAAAACTTCAATAAAAATTTGATTACAAAAAGAAGCATGCGACATAACACAGGAAACATAAAATAAAGTAAGTAAAAAGAAAAGAAGAAAAACAAACACACACTACTCTCTTAAAAACATCATCATAAAGGAAGAAGAAGCTTCCTCAAAATCCAGAAGCTTTACAGGAGATAATAACTCTGTGACTTCTTTGTTGGGTTCTCCTGCCCTTCCCATAAGACCTGCAGTTCGGTGACTGAAGCAGACACATATGTGCCTGCAGATTGTGTATGCTGGGAGGGAGCAAAAAGGGCAAGAATACCAAATTACATAGCTTTAAAGTCCAAATGTTTGTAGGCACAAGATAACTAAGGGTATCAGAAATGGCAAACCTGATGACATTTGAGATTTCATGCAGAGTGGTGTCAGAGTGTACTGAGAATGGGTCTTCAAGGCTGACTCAAACTGTGCAGAGTACAGGACAGTTCATCAACTACTGGCAGTTTAAGACAATTTTTATATTTTGTACTCTCAGTGTTATTCGTTACTGTTTAGCTTTGTATGTTTAGTCTGTTTCTGTTTTAGCTCAGTTCAATTTACTCCCTCACCGTACATTGTAAAGAATTCATTTGCTAGTCCAATTTGTACAAAAATATGCAGGCACAATACAGAATATCATACAACTACCGCACAGACAAATTACTAAACAAAGCAAAGGCAATTAAAAATAAAAATGTAACCATAGGAATAATACAAGTTTTGTCTGACACTTTTATATCAAACAGTAAAACTGAATTGCTAGTATAATATACTTCTAGTGACATAAAGTAAAATGAATGTGTTGCTCAGCAGTCTCTGAATCAGTGCCTATGGTTAACTAGTCCCGCCAAAGGCTGTAGAGAAAGAAGGCTCAGTGCCACACCAAGCCTGGCTGTAAATGATATTAAATAAAGGGTTCCTGCAGACATTGTGAAAGAGCGAGCATAGCAAAACATAAATTCAATGAAAACAGGAGGCATTCGTTTAATGTTTTCATCGATGAATGCAAAACCCTGCTGAATGCTAATAGATTCACTTGAACCTCTAGTTGCTGTTCCTGGGATGAGAGCTGACTTGATATGCCGAAGTGCTGTTGGTTTAGTCCTCTTATCAGCTCCTGTAGCAGCTCGTTTCATCTGGCCGTGCTTGCCTCCATTACCCTAATGGTCAGTTAGTATGTTTAGGGGCTGCTTCGGCGTACCTTCTGTCAGGTGTGTGCATGAGTAGCCTCACCTTGCCTAAAGGCCAGAGACCTTTAAAGTGAACCACTGGTTGAGTCTTTGAGACACAATATAAAGGTACTTGAACTTGCACATCTCACGATTTTGCCATTTTCTTCATTGCCATAAATCATGCTGATTACTTATTTACAACATAATGTTAGCTCTTTGCCCATTGATCAAGCATGGAAATTAATAAATATTTATTTTTGTTTATGCTTTCAGTTTTGAGTAGCAGTCAACTTATTCATTTTCACTGATGAGGAAAGTCATCAGCTACATAAGAACAATTGTAGACATTGCTACAATTCTAGTAGACACTGGGACCAACTTCAGGAAAGAAGCTTATAGAAACCTGGAATGATAACGGTCATATACTTGTGCTTATGTGTTGTGTCACACTGATGCTCCACAACTTCCATCTGGAAATCCTTTGAAACGCTCTCAACCTCCAGAATAAATGGAGGGGGGGGAAAAAGTTTAAACTGTGATTCAAGAACTCTTCAAAATGTTGGTTGAACGTTTCAGGTGGGTTACAAGTGACATGTGCATATTCTTTTAAGTACTGTGCTTTGACTATTCCTTTTGGCTGCTTGGCTCAGAAATTAGCCAAGCTGCTATCTCTAAGCTGTTTTGCCCACATAGGAAAAAATACATTTGAAAGACTGGATATAAAAAACCACCTGCTTTGTATCCTGGAGTTTTATATTTAATAAATTCAGGAACTAGTCTGAACCATATGTTAGAATAGCTCTAGCAAACAAGATATAAAAATTGGGTCAGTACAATGAAGAACATATTTTTTGAAAAACATTTTTTCTGGTTAGGTAATGCAACCTCGATATAGAGATTTACACAACAGTTCTTTACATTCATCTATGCTGAATAGGAAAAATGCTAAACTGCCTGTGATTGGTACCCCTTGAACATATAAAATTAACCAACTTAGCAACAACTTCTACTTCATTATTTGTAGACTTTTATCACTGGAAGGAGAATTCAGTTTTGCCATAAGCAATCCTACAAGTCAAATTTTTATACCATTATTACCAATGAAGCCAGTTTATCCCACCACAGCAGTAATATTTCAATGCATATTTTCACGGCCATGTTCCTTCAGTCATGTTGAGGATAGCCTCAGCCCTTTGCAAGAATACTGCTCAGTAAGCAATGCCAAGTGAAAACTGCAGCCTGATGTTGATATACATTAATAACAGAACAACATTTTATTTATATAGCACCCTTCCCATGCTCATTATCGACTAATGCAGTAACCCTGCACTTGATTTGCTGATATTGGTGAATTTTTTTTTTGTATTTTAAGAGCTGCTTTGAGTTGCAGTACTTTTTCCTCTTTTTCACCAATCACTGTATCACTTATACTGCTATAATGTGCCACTCCGAAATGTCTACTTTCTATAACACAAAAAAGGGTGTAGCAAATAAAACACTGAATTCCGTCTTTCACATTTGAGACAAAACCTAAAATGCTTGCATTAATATTGAAAATGATTTTCTTCTACATATTATCTTTTCCTTGACCACCAAGAGGACACTACTGGTAATAAAACATTAGAACACTCTAGGTGAGAACGGACCATTCAGCCCAACAAATCTTGCCAGTCCTATCCTATCCCAGTCCTAAAGAAAAACACAAACTGCCCACTGTTAAACAGTAAAATATTTTAGCACCCTAACTAACTAGCACATATTGTTCTAACAAAGAAGAAAACAAAAGAAGATGATCACAAGATGACAGTTAACAGGAAAAAAGTTAAACATCAGGAAGACAAACAGCAAAGAATCTAATCTTAAAAACTTGACAAAAATCTGAAAGGTCGAGACCAAAGTTAAAAGTGATCATAAGCCAAAACCAGAACATTAAACAAAACTTGTTCAAAAATATCAATGCTTAAGTCAAGAATCTAAAGTTCAAAAGGAAAAGCACGGAGCAGTAGAGATCATGTTTATAGCTCAGTTTTGGTTGTCTGCGACGACGCGCTGCTGGTTTAAGTTGTGTTGTGCCAATGACATCACGCAATGTGTCTTCCGGGGGTCTTATCTCTGGCCAAGGGATGACTGTGTCCTAGCAACAGGAAACAAAACAGCAGTGGCCATACAAAAAATATAAATTAATAAAGCATGAAGTTAAATTCTAAGCCTCAGAATAAAATGACACTAAAAGTTAAAGTAAAGCAAGAATGGCTTACGAATTAAGGACATAAGGAAAAATTTACTGTGGGGACACAGACATACTGCACACAAAAGTTATATACTACATTTACAGTGAATCCTGAAACAAAGTATAAAATGAACCAACAAGCCAGCTTTATCTGTAACTTCTTGCCACTCTAAGTGAGTTGTTGCTGGCTGTGAGTTTGAGAGCCCTGCTTACAAAAGGTGTCCGAAAATAGCTGAGGGCATTTAAACAGACAAACCAGTTAAGCTGGAGTCCATAACCGACCCAGTATGGAAATGACCCTGCTTGAACTGGACAAGGGTTGGTCCTTGCCTTATGCTTAATACTGCCAGGATGGGCCCCCGCAGTCAGACATTGATCTATGAGGATCAATGGGCTCAGTGAAATGAATGCATTGAGAAAGATTTTCACCAAGATTACTTCAAGAAAACAGGTAGAGAGTTGACATCTGTAACAGTTCAAATGGAACTATCTAGGGGAAACGCCTTGCCAGAGTATTTACACTTTCTAATATACAAAATGTAAAGTTAATACTTGTACAACGTACATTTTTCTGTATGCCTTAGGTTCATCACATTTAATCTTTTGAGCTTCAATTGTAGCCTTAAATGTAGCAAAATCCCCACATGAAAGATGGCCACGACTTGACTGATCCGTGCACTTCTACTTACACTGCAGTGTTTGATGTGACAGATGCATTAATGCTGCTTGATTCAGATGTTCATGCTATAAATTCACCTCACCCATAAGAGCATAAGAATGTAAAATGAGAACAGGCTATTCATCCAAACATAGCCCTATCCACTTACAATTTCCAAAACAACTCTGAGATTTAAAGACCCAGTGTTGGGCTATTCTCAGACACACTGCTAGCCAACTGCCTTGAACAACAGTACAAAATGAAGTCTTACCCAAACTTCCAGCTGTGTCCTTAAAGAAAAACGTTTCAGTCTCCATTGTCATAGACCGAAACAATTTGCTCTTATAATCTCCCTACATCTTGTAGCTTTTCTCATAACTCTCTCCAGCAAATCTGCTGTAGATGTGGCCTAACTAACTAAACCTGATTTCCACTGTCATTTGAAGATATAACTGTGGTTTCAAAAAAGGTGACATAAGTTATCAACCACTACATTAATAAAAACTTCAAAAGTGACTGTGTCTGGATTAGTGAATCATTACTGAATTATTGCGATCATTGCGTTTATGAGGGGGAGGTTTGGCAGCGCAGTGGTTTTAGCAGCTGTCGCTCAGCTCGGGCCCAGACTGTGTGGAGTTTGCACGTTCTCTCAGTAACTGCATGGGTTTTCTTCCTATATCCCAAAGTGCAAGCCAGAGTAATTGATAACTCCAGACTGGCCTGGTGTTAGTGGGTGTCCATTTGTACACAAGTGTGTGCTACGACAGACAAGGCAAATGTCCAAGATTGGTCCCCACCATGCGGACACTGACTTCATGTAACCCTGAATAGCATAATGAGTGAGAAAGTGGAAATACGCACCTCAAACTTAATTTTCAAAATAGAAACTCACTTAAGTCATTTTCTTATGAGGACCGTTAAAATGCTCAATGCAACATTGTCATAAATGATTTATGCTTTGCAGACATACAGAGAATTAAAATAGTAATAATAATAATAATGTAGCAGAGTTTGGAGTCAGCACACGTGGCTTTACAAGACTGCTTTTATGGCTTGTTGTCCTGACAAGGATCAAGAGGGATATACAATGACACCTCGGTATATGTCCTTAATCTGTTCCAGATCCTTTGACTTATACCTAACAGGACGTATACCAAACAATTTTATTCCATTAGAAATAAAGGGAAAATGATTCATCTGTTCCAATGAAAAAAAATCTTATTGTTATTGGCATATTATACATTGATGGGGTTGTATAAAATAATTTAAACACTGCTTAATACTAAAATACATAAATACAAAAGCAATTAGATGAATTAAATGAAAATTTAACCTCAATTTACTTTTTAATAACGTCTTTGTTTTTCACAATCGTAGATACCATCGTTCTCGGCATACGGTATGCAGCAGCCATGTCCCGGATACGCACGCCACCTTCATACTTTTCAACAATCAATTCAAATTTACACAAAAAAAACACAAAAATCACGTGAAAATTCACAGATTGTTATAGCGTGCGTTGTTCACTGAATGCTAGCAACTGGCGTACTGACACTCATGGGCAGTTGTGACTTTGTCCTGAGACAGAGGTAAACAAGGGTAGCACGCGAGTCGTATTCCAAACAAAGGTCGTATACCAAGCAAAATTTTTCATGTCCAAACAGGACGTATACCAAGTTGGACTTATTCAAAAGCGGACGTATACCAAGGTATTCCTGTATAGGACCGCCAACAGGGTGAGAACAGCTAACAAAGTAAAAGAGCAAGCACAAGGCAGGCAGGTCGAAGACAGGCTTGTTTTATTATTTTGGAGGTTTTTATCTCCCAAAAACTGGGACTTTTGAAAATACTCTCCAGAGCCATATACTTCTTAAAATCCCAGCTTGGTTCTGCATTATGGGATGGGTAAAAAAAAGTAGACTTCTAAAAATGCAGATTCTAATTGCACTCCGATGTGTTTGTGCTTATTATGTTTGTCTTCCCTGACAGGATCTTGCTCAATACAACATCTCATTTCCCTGTTTGGTTTTCTTTGGTGAATAATGCGACCACATTCCAACACATCTAAATTGTGTTTTTTATAGGTTGAATGTTACATACTTGCACAAAAGGCAAATAATTTACCAGTCGCTACAGTTTTCTGATAAATTCCTTGGCCAGCAGCTTACTACCACTTAAAAAATGTTTCCACCCAGTGTAGGCGATTGTCTACATCACATGTGTTTTCGGTCATTATTGTGGATGCAGCATAAGTTTCAAAACTTCACCACATGGCCACACTACCTAACCAACATCTTAACAGGAGGCCAGTTTTATTAGTTAGTCTGATCTAGAAACTCAGATGACAGATTATCTTCTAATCAAGCAAATGATTAGGGCCTGCTGCTGGCTATAAAAAAAAATCAAGCAAATTACTCCTTGCGTTTACTTTGTTTCCGGTATTTGAATAACTCAAACAGTTCTCTATTATCCAAGCTGCTGTGCATCATTTGTTTCTAGTTTCTAGATTTTTCAGATAAAGTTTTTTTTATAGAGATGTCAGTTTAAAGAAGAGTTTATCTGTGATAGTGAGAGAGTGACAGACAGAAACAAGACCCTTGTCTGATGAAAGCTTGAAAACTGAAACTTTGCAAACCTTAAACTGCTTCATCTCAGAATTAACATGTTTCTTCCTTTTTTTGAAGATAGAAATCAGAAAACAGTTGTAATATTTTATATTAACCATAACTCATACAAGAACTAATGCAAGTCTCTTATTATAAGAAAAATATTGGATTAACACTTAACAAGACCATTAACGGAAAACTAAAAAGCACTAACTCTCAACATTTACTCTCAAAATTAAGAAATCATTGCAAGGAAATGTATGAGTGTAAACTAGTAAAGTGCAGACTTTTACTCCGTTAAACTAGTAATTCAGATAACAATTGCTGTTAAGTGTGAGCAGTTACACAAATCCATCCATCCATTTTCTAACCCGCTGAATCCGAATACAGGGTCACGGGGGTCCGCCGGAGCCAATCCCAGCCAACACAGGGCACAAGGCAGGAACCAATCCTGGGCAGGGTGCCAACCCACCGCAGCAGTTACACAAATGCTTCCTTAAATATAAATGAATTCAGCAGCAGAGAGAGCATACAGTCCATCCTGAGTCTTCAAATAAACAAAACTAAAACCATATTACACTGGAGTTTACAAACATTCTCATTCCATCACAAGTAATAAAGGGCTGAAGTCTATCAGAGTAAAAACCAACCAACCCTGGACTGGACTTACCATTCTGGTGGCAGGTACAACAAAATGAATTTAAAACCAATGTACTTTTGTACATTGTGCCCCTTTATGTGTTGTTTCACAATTTCTGGCACAAGAACAGAAGAATACCCGGAAGGCCTATTCAAATTTATTAAGTGCGTATTTACTAAATTGGGTGTAGCCACAGCACAAGGAATACAAGGCATTCACTTTATAATGTGGCTATAAAAAGAATCTCTTGTCCGACATTCTCTACATTTTATTGTGATACAATAAGGAACCTTAAGATATTTAAAATCTGAAGAGCTCTATGATGTGCTTATTAATACAACACTACAAATCCAGCTAAACTAACTCCCCATTGAAAACAGGGTATAACTGATCCCATGAATCTTCAGTTTCTCTGTAGTGATATACGGTAGCAATCTCAGGTGCAAATGGCAACCCTTAGAAAACACCTACATTCATACATAGAATTTTCAACCCAATTGAATTTTCAAAAATTCTGTACAACACAGTGGCCTCCATATTTTTTAAAACAAATAAGTCTGGAATAACCACAAACATCCTAGAGCTTACTACCTGGCCAAACTGATCAAATGGGGGAGAAGGGCCATGGTAAGATAAATGACCAATTACCCAATGGTCACTCTGGCTGAACTCCAGAGAATGTGTGTGGAGATGGGAGGAACTTCTAAAAGGACAACCATTACATCAGCAATTCCACCAATCAGGATTTTATGGCGGATTGGCCAGATGACACATGAACGCCCACTTGGGAGTTTGTAAAAAGTCACCTAAAGGTCTCTCAGACTATGACGAGAAAAGATTCTCTGGTTTGATGAAACCAAGACTTAAGTGGTAGACCTCAATTCTAAGCCAGGCACCACTCATCACCTGTGTAATAACATCAGGAACTGGGAGGCTGGTCAGGGCTAAGGGAAAGTTGAACAAAGTAAAGCTCGAACATATCAGAGTCTTATTTTGTTTTTGAATATTGACTGTTGAGGAAAAAATACATTTAAATGATTCTAGCACAAGGCTGCAAAAAACATGTGACATAAGTGAAGGGGTCTGAAGACTTTCTAAAGACATGGCATATTGTGTTAATTAGCTAATGCAAGTAGGAATTTTGCTCACTGTTACCTGTACACGTGGCAGTAATGACCCTATAAACCAAGTGTGGGATTCTATGCTGAATCCATAAGAGCTGGAAAAATAACCACGGCACCAGCACAGACCTCACATGATAAGATGGAAGGAATGTTGTGACCATGCATCATGGGACAGATGGAAACTAGGAGTTTCCCTGGGGATTTCCTCATTAACACCTTTATATGTTGGAACAAGCAATGACCCCCTCACCTCATTTCTTCATATAAAATAAAAAGATAAAATAATAACCAGGTCAACCAGGAGTGGCATGTTTGAGGTAGGACTGTAATTATAGCAAAGCAACACGTTTAATGCAGCAGAGTTAAACTGAAGACCCTCGTACCCCTTACTCTTTGCTTGTTAAGCCACAGTTGCAGGACTCCAAGCTTTTTTTAGGTACAGTTTATGAAACTGCATTAGTGAAGTGACCTTTTACTTGTTGAAGTATATTGGAAAAGCAGAAATATGACGCATGCTTTCCAACTGGTAATGTCTTCACTCACTTTTCTTTTACTCTCTAGTTGTTCATCTCCCCGAGACTGACCTCTGCAATGCTGATATCACGTAACACGCCATGGCAGCCTAACACTGAGCTATTACTGGGCAGGACTGCTGACCACTGAATCACCCTGTCCTGTCATTACTTCTAGGTTAAACAGTTGACCATGAAAAAGGAACTTTTTAAGGTATTCTTTATATGTTCTTTATTTTTTTTTTGGCAGGTAGGCAGGTAGATAGATAGACCTTTATTTGTCCCCAGAAGGAAATTTGGCTTTTAAAAAAATAATCTGGTAGACAAACAAGTAAATATATACACAAACTTGGTCTGAATACACACCAAAATCACTATAAACCAAGAAAATGAAAAAGAAAAGTTCTGACTTGGCAGATCCAGTGCCAGTCACATGTTACACAGACGTACTATTGTTGGTACAAAGAAGCCACAGTAGTGTTTCTTGACACACTTCTGCTAAATAAATTTGTTGGCTGAAAGTGCTCAGTGGTAGTGGGTCAGAGAGAGGATGTGCAGCATTGTTTATGACGACACTCAGTTTTGTTTTAATTCTCCCCTCCTCTACCACCTCCAGGGGCCCCAGAGTGTGTCCTATAATTGAGTCTGCCCTTTTAATTAGTTTGTTGATTCAGTGGACCTCTCTTGAAGTGATGATATCATCTCAGCACACCATATCATAGAACACTGCACTGGCCATCACAGAATCATAGAAGATGTGAAGGTTGTCACTATCCACATAAAGGAACACAGAAAGGGCTGCTATGACTTTTCTTATATAGGTCTTCTGTATTCCAAGACAAGTCCAACTGGTCACTGATGTAAACCCCCCAAGTACTTGAAAAAATGGACCACCTCTATATCTACTCACTGAATAGTGACCAGACATAGAGGCTATTTGATGTGATGATGTTAAGAAGCAGACAATTTTCTTTGCACCAAGAAACAAACGTTTCCACCTGACTCCTCTCCTCTGTCTCACCCCCTTTATCAATACAGTACACAATAAGGAGACAGGACTGTCCCTGGTGGTTGCTGCAGTGTTGCTCACATCCATTTTAGAGACACAGTCCTTGAGTCTCACAAACTGTGGTCCGCTTGATAGTCCATTATCCAGGACACCACAGACTTGTCCACCTGCATATCTCTGAGCTTACTGTTTAGCAGGGATGGCCGGATGGTATTGAAGGTACTGAAGAAATAAAAAAACAGAATCCTCACAGTGCTGTTAGCTTTGTACAGGTGAGAATAAGTCTTATAGAGCAGACAGATAATTTTGTAACATAGCATCTGATAGGCAAACTGCAGTGGGACTGGGTGGTCCGTTTCTTACTAGCAATCATTTATACCTTTATATCTCTCTATTATAAAAAAAAAATCTTGAAAGGCTTGGAAGGAGACGATACGTGATTTTCTCAGAGACACTTTAACATCCAGCGAGACAAGGCAGTGAGACAAAAGGACAGCTGCTGCAGGCTTTTAAATTATCTACGTGCAGCGCCACAAGCAGAACATGCAGCTCCGCAGCAGCTGATCCAACCGCATCTCCTTAGCGTGCGTTCAGCCCCCCCTCCACAATGCAAGCAGCAGAGATGCGAAGTGGCTGTGTCATAGTGTGCCCCAGGGGTTTGGGGAAGGGGGTGGGCAAACAAAGCGAGCATGGGGCAAAGCCGCCTAGTAGTTTAATGTAATTTTCTTACTGCACTTTTTAGCTACACGTAAATCCATGTCGACATGTGGAGAACAAGCAAGCCTTCATCATATATTTTGGGACAAACAATTTTTGGGATATGAATGATGCAAAGATTTCAAGGTAAGTTCCATGTTTAACTATTTGTCCACTATCATGAACTATATATTTCGTACGTGCCTATGAATGATAATATGAACTTGAACTAGGCCGGAATCCAAATCCAACCTTGTACAGCTGCAATGCAGCACTGCTGAGCAATGCACCAGCGTGCCAAAATACTGTAATATCAAATGTGAAAAAACAAGTTCTTTTGGTTTCCTTGGTGGTAGGGTGAAATTTAGATAATACCTGCAGTGCTTCTTATATTAATTTATAACATCCACTCTGTCCTCTAAAAGAAGACACTGAAATGCCACCACAAAAGAGACAGAATAACATTTGAAATATACCTAGGCCTTAGTGGAAACCTGACACCAGAGTGGGACTTGTAAATTTCCACCTATTTTCTGACCCTTCATTTTCCACTGAATGGTCAGCAGATTCCAACACATTAATCCTGAAAAAACAAACAGTAACTGATATGCCCTCATGATTTAACTAGGGAAGGAAAAAGGGCCTGTTAAAGCAAATATACTCAAATATACAGCATACTACTTAAAAGCAGAACTGCAGCTGCCTAGGAAGAAGATGGAAATGAACACAAAGCACCATTTGCCTAAAATCTGCATGTGAATTTAAAGGGTGCAAAAAGCAGAAGTTCAAAGGCAGCACTATGCAAGTTTCTAAGCTTCTGTGAGCAGCACAGGAAACAAAAGAAAAAACAATTATAAGGTAACACAGGCCCAACATAGAGATATAAGTGACATTTACACAAACTGCATACCCAGGTAAATAAATTTAAGAAGTTACAAGAAAATAGTAATAAAAACGTAAATAATATGATTTAACCCTCAGGCATATTTGTCAATTCTGCAGCCTAACAGATCCAACAGCTTGGTTTGTATCCCACACCTGGCTGTCATCCTTGTGGATTCCCCACGTGGAATGGAATTTCTAACAAGTACCAAAATGTGCACTCAAAGTTGGTTCTGTGTGGCTATCTGCAAGAACGACCCCTGACACAGACTGGGCCCTGCCTTGCACCCAGTACTGCCATGAAAGTCTACAGCTCTCTGCAACACCAAACTGGATTTTGGTTTGAGAGTGTAACGGATTGCAATTAAAATTTATTCAGTAAGCAAAACAGGAATCATATGACACAGTTCACATTTATACCTTGGTTTTAATAACACATCTTAAAATTGCACAATTCACGGTACAAGGCCCTGGGAACTGCACTGTGGACAGTTGCACTAGTTTTCCTAGAATTTGATCCCAAAGGAGCATGGGCTCTCAAGGTTTTTTTTTTGCTCAATGATTTGCATAAAAGAGTAAAATTAATTGTCCTCACATTACCTGCCAAACCACCTTACAAAATTTTAAAACTTAACCCTGCAGTGGGTTTGAATAATCGAGGCCTAGACACAATCTGTATGGACATTCCCACATCCTCTTTAAACCTATACTAGCTGTGTAAGCTAGAAACTATTGAAATCGTCAGAAAAAAAAATGAAATATAGAGATGTCAGGTAACTGAAAGGAACTAATCTGGGCATCTCTTTCCAAGAAGGTTTTGTTTTGCCAATGTGCTTGCATCATTTGTGTATTAGCGTCAGGAGCAGCTAAGTGTCTTTGTCTTTCTTCTGAGGTTTAATTTTGTTGATGTGCTGGCCCCGCTTTGTTATTAGCGGCTAAGCGAGTTTTCTGTTTACTCAGAGGTGGAACCCTTACCCCGACACCACCTCTCACTTCCAGGCCGGACAGATATGCACTCTTCCATGCGTTGACGTTTATATATAAGAAGGGGACTCCTCTTGATGATCCAGTTTTCGATGCAAACCCCAAGGCATTTGTTTTAGCTTAACAACTCTATAGCACACGTCATCAGTCCTGATCCTTCTAGACCTCTCCTCTACCTTCGACACGGTCAGCCATGACATCCTTCTTACCACCCTCTCTGACCTTGGCATCACTGGGACTGGTCTCGGATGGTTTGAGTGCTACATCTCGGGCAGATCCTACAGTGTGTCCTGGCGAGTAGTCAAAGGTGCAGCAGACATGCACAGGGGTGTCTCTCAAGGATTGGTGCTGGGTCCTCTACTTTTCTCTCTGTACACCATCTTGCTGGGCTCCATCATCTAATCCCATGGGTTCTCATCAACTATGCTAATGATACACACCTGTACCTGTTGTTCCCTCTGAAGAACAATACAGTATCAGCTCTGTCTCTGCATGTCTTACTGATATCTCAACCTGGATGAAGGACTACCATCTACAGCTCAACCTATCAAAAACCAAGCTTCTTATGATCCCAGCCAGCCAGTCTGCTCCATTCCCAATTTCTGTGCAGCTTGGCTCACTGTTGCTAATACCTGCCAAGTCAGTACATAACCTTGGGGTGGTAATTGATGAGCAGCTATCTTTTTCTGACCACACTTCTACTGTTTCTCATTCATGCAGGTTCACACTGTATAACATTAACAAGATCAACCCTTATCTGACAGAGTCTGCCACAGAACTTCTGGTCCAGGATTTGGTCTTGTCGCATCTGGACTACTACAACTTGCTTCAGGCAGGAGTACCCGCATGTGCTATCAAGCCACTGCAGATTGTCCACAATGCAGCGGCACATCTTGTATTAACCAGCCAAGACGGGCACATGTCATTCCTCTCTGTCGGCCGCTACATTGGCTCCCTGTAGCAGCACACATCAAGTTCAAATCCTTGATGCTTGCCTACAGAGTACTCTGCAGGTCGGCACCTGTGTATATGGAGACACTGGTGAGGTGCTGTGCTCCTTCTCGCTCACTGAGGTCTTCCAAGGAACAGCGTCTGGTGATGCCGCCTTTGTGTGGTATCAAGTCTCAATCCAGACTCTTTTACTGTGTAGTTCCTAGTTGGTGCAACAACCTGTCCACCTCTATCCAAACTGCTGACTCCCACAATCTATTTAAGAAGCAATTGAAAACTCATCTGTTCTGTGAATATCTGTCAAACTGACTGAAAAAACTCGTTTCATATTGTTAGTTGATTTGTTATGTCAAGTTTATCTGTTTTATCGATTGTTAATCTATGATTGTAAATTGATTAGTTATTACAGCTTTTCATCTGTGGCAATCAACCTTTGTTACCTGTCCTACTATGCTTGCTGAATAAACAGGCCCTAGCTTAACACTGCTCGATTATGTTTACCTCTTTTGTAAGTCACTTTGGATAAATGCAGCTGCTCTGCAAATAAACGTAAATTTGAGTGTATCCTTTAAATGACTGACACCCAGTCTAGGATGACTTTAAGACTTTCGCCGGACGATGCTGTAATGGGCACTGGCTCCTTCTCAGGAGCTAAATCTGAGGATTTAGTGTAGCAGATCAACAGATAAACGGCTATTATGTACAGTCATATAAAAAAGGAAGCACACTCCACAATTTTTTTTTTAAAACATAGAAATATTAAGATGTGATATTTATTTAAACATTACCTTTAGATGATGGTAAAAGCAATGAAATGTAACTTTAAAACAAATGATTCAATGAAAAAATGATATATGCCATTTCCATTTGTGGAAAAAGTAAGACTAAGCTGGCTCTCAAACGAATACCCCTCAAGTAGGTGTTTCCTAGCTGTAGAATGTTTGAGGGGTGGCATGCATGCACTGGTCACTTCAAATTATCCCACCGCATTTCGATGGGATTTAGATCCAGGCTTGGTCTTGGCCATTCCAGAACCCTCCATTTCTTTCTTTTTAGCCATTCCATTTACTGGATTTACTGGCATGTTTACGGTCGTTGTCATGTTGCAAGGTCCATTTTCAATTGAGCTTCAATCTGCTGACAGATGGTCTCATACTGAAGCTTCCTCATTGAACATAGAATTATTTATAGTGGATTCTATGATGGGGAGTTGCCCAGGCCCTGATGCAACAAAGCAAACCCAAACCAAAACATTTCCTCCTCCATGCTTTACAGATGGTAATCAGGATCTTCTGGTCAAATTCCACCTTTGGTAATTTAACAAACATGCCTTCTGGTACTGTAACCAAATAACTCTTACCTTTGTCTTGCTTGTCCAGAACACACTGTTCCAGAAGTCCAGGTCTTTGCCTAGATGTTCATGGGTTTCATGCTGGTTTGTTCCGAGCACTCCTCTGATGTTGATCTAACACATGCAGGCTCTTTCTAATGATAGACTTGGGTACTTTGACGTTATCAGTGACAAGAGCTACCTGGAGGACCCATAATGAAATTGTAGGAGTGTTAGGGACTTCTTTCAGCATTTTTTGATCTGTTTTCAGGCTGAATTTGTTGGGACGGCATGGCCTGGACAACTTGACAGTTGTTTGAAATATTCTCTGCTTAGTGGATGATCTTCGGGACAGTGGAATGGTTGATTTCCAATTGCTTGGTGATCTTTTTAAATTTTTTCTCAGACTCCTAGGCATTTATAAATTTCTTTCTGAAGGTGTCAGAGAGCTCTCTTGATCTCAACATAACACACACTTCAACAACAAAGAGTACACCAAACTAAATGTTTGAGGTTTAAAAATGGCCCTCTCAACTGATGTGCTAATCACTTTTATCTGATCTGGTGCACCCGATTCTTTTTTTTAGGTATTTGAGGTAATGATAAACATCGAAGGGGTGGACTTACCTTTTTCCACGAGCAAATTTGGATTGTTGTTGACTTAAATTAAGCAATGGACTACAAAATATAAAATGTAGCATGAGGTTCTTTGTAACACCTATGTGCATAAAGTATTTAAAATAATACTCAAATCTTTCTGTCCATATATTAAAAAACACATTTAAAGGGGTGTACATAAATGCACATGTACATCAAGGGTCATCCAACAGATCTGACCAGTGGCAAAATTACAATAGACTAAATAGTTTTTTAAAAAAAAAGTAGTGTCAATGGTAAACAGAAAAGTGTATTCCAATAATTCTGTGCTCTAGACCTGAAGGCAAGGCTGACGCCCTCATTTTACTGGTCAAGAGTCCTGTCTTCAATTCCAAAGCAAAGAATTATGGGAATGTCAGTCAGTCATTTTCCAACCCACTACATCCTAACACAGGGTCACGGGGGTCTGCTGGAGCCAATCCTAGCCAGCACAGGGCACAAGGCTGAACAAACCCTGGGCAGGGTGCCAGCCCACCACAGGGCACACATACACACCAAGCACACACTAGAGACAATTTAGGATCACCAGTGTACCTATCCTGCATGTCTTTGGACTGTAGGAGAAAACCGGAGTACCCGGAGGAAACCCACACAACATGCAAACTCCACGCAGGGAGGACCCAGGAAATGAACCCAAGTCTCCTTACTGTGAGGCAGCAATACTACCACTGCGCTACCGTGCCACCGTATGGAAATGTGTTAACCATTTATGATGTACACTGCTCTTTGCAGAAGTAACTGTTAATAATATGTTTGCAAAAAATGCACTCGTTTTGCACATTTTGTGCATGCCACTGTATAACTAACACATAGGTTAAGTGACACGAATAACATGAGATTTTGTTTTTCTTTTTTCTCCATGCATACTTTTACATTGTTGGCCGTTATACAGCATGGGTCCCCATTAGGTTCCATTATAGCACAGACTTTTTTTCTCTTGTTCAGCACGTAAACACGAGGTTAAACATTTTCTCACTACAAACTACTTGGGGTAAGTAACAAATAAAAAAATACCATTTTGGGGTGGAGTATTCCTTTAAGCAACAGTGTTTACTCAAGGCTATTAATGGATAAAGATTTCAAGTAATCCCGACAATGTCACATAGATTAGCGAGAACTGAAGTCCAGTGTGGTTCAAGCAGATAAAGTAAGTAAAGCATGTCGCCAAGGGAGATGGGGGCTTTAGGAATCACAGACAAGAATGGTTTATTCCAGGGTGGACATTTAATATATTAAGTTGACAGAGACGCATGTGATAAAGAACTCTGCTCCAGTTTTGATCATGTCTCACACAAACTGAGGTAGAATAGATTCTAACAAGCATTACTTTACATAAACTGCCTTAGAATTTAATTTTTAAATCCCGTTATTAGTGCTGCTTTGAAAATTTCGGCTGATGAAAAAATTGTAATGTCTTGTGTGTGTCCTTTACAAGTACCAGTACTACATTCAACTATAATTTACAAAGGAGGAAGATTAAGAAAGCAAAGCTGTTCATACAGAAGTCTGTGAGTTGCACATAATGGAAGAAATGTTTTGGTGATTAATCATTCTTTTGACCAAAGAGTTCAATGAATACAAATATTTTATTGACATTCAAGTTTCTTTAGGTTTCAATACCAGGCAATTTCTACTTGTTAAATTTTGTATTCAATTCATCCTGGCATGGATACCATTCTATATTAACAAGTTCAATCATATAACGTCAAATTTTCTCTCATGAAAGTCCATAGTGACAGTGATAGTACCCAGTCACGCATTGATTAAACAAAAAATAATATTAAAAAAAAATAATAATAACAGTGCAGATTAGCTATCAAAACAAGTTAGCTACAAAAAATGTCTTAACAGGAAAAGTAATAGAGAATTGTCATTTCAACGATGAATGCAGTGGAGAATGTATCTTTAGAATGCTATCATTCAAAAACCTGCAATGATACGGACGCCATCATAAAAAGACCATAATATGAGGTGCTGCTGTCTTCAGAAGCCTGGCACTTTCAATGCATCTTATCCAACACAGAGTTGGTGATGCTAAATTGGCCCTAGCTCTTTGTGTGTGTGTGTGTATTCATCCTGCTATGGACTGGTGCCCTGTCCAAGGTTTGTTCCTGCCTTGCACACGATACCTGCAGCAAGAAACACATTTGGAAGATGGATGAACAGATTGGACAATCCACCACATTCAGAGGTCCAGCGCAAGTAAATGAGGGCCTTGAATGTTCACTAGCGCAATAATAATAAGTGCATAATAAAGCTTTCACTGATGCAAAAGTATTAAAAGTATGGAACCTATGAAACGCACAATGAAAAAAATTATGGGATAACCCCATCCTGTACATACAGGATATATTTTTACAAATGTACGAGATGTTTTCCTGTACATACAGAATATGTTCACGTATGTAACAGATGTTTTCACATACATGAGATATTTTTACGTACGTAAAAGGTATTACTTATGTACATGAAAGTATCCCGTATGTATGAGATATTTTCACGTATGATAAGGGTTATCCCATATTTTATTTCACTGTGAGGTTCACAGATTATAAAAGAATGCATTATAGGCATTTTATCTGAACTCGCTATTGAAAATCCTTGGATATAGTTATTGAATCTATGAAACTGGTACCTCTGTCGGCTGAAGAAGCTGTAGAACATTATGTTCATGCCTTGGCACAGAACATCCAGAAATGGTTCATACATGGTGTTGGTCAGGCTGATAAACTGTAAGACAACACATCTGTGGCACAGTTACGCATTTACATCCAATATTTTTCTGAAGCAGAATTGAAAAATAAAACAGTGGGCACATAGCATCTGCCCCTTTGAAGCCATCTGTGCCACTTGTTTATGAAAAAGAGCTGCCCTACTTCCAGGCACTGACTTTAGAACTGAAGTGGCAAACATTGAGTAAATTATTTATTTCGGTTATTAACTTTCTTCTGCACCCTATGTGCCTTGCTGCATGAATTCAGCACCTGATGCTTTCAAACTCTCTGCATGTGCCCGATTATACAGATACCTGAAGTTTACAGATTCTGCATAATTATAATATAACTGGGGGGAAAAAATGTGCTGGAGGATGGCATGGGACAACAGGAAACTTGACCTTCAGATCACTAACTGATGATTCTGAACAAACATCTTTATTCACCATGGCATTTGTCTTACTGGGCCACTCTGCTCCATCTGCTGAGAAAGACATCTAAACAAGAGTAAACCTCATTTAATTTGTAAAATTTAACATAACATCTTCCAACATAAAATTCTGGGCCAGTAAGAAGCCAGAATCAATCCAAGCAGAACAGGGTACAAAGCAGGAACCAGCCCTGGATGGTGTTGGTTTTCACGTAGGTCCATATATTAGACACCTATTAATATTTTCTGAATGTGGGAAAAAAAAGTGGAGGATAACCTACAAAGACACATGAAGACAAATGGATAATAGGCAGTGTGTTGTTGTGGATATGGCTCTGGACTTCAAACTCTGAACTTTTGAGTTCAAATTCCACTACTGACACTGTGTGACCATGAGCGAATTACTTCACCTGTCTGTGCTCCAATTGGAAAAACAAAAGTACTCCAATGTTGGAAGTCACCTTGGATAAAGACAATATATAGCAATAATAATGAATATATCTATAAAGCGACAACACCAGCCACTGTGCCTCCTTTAAAAAAAAATAACAAGCTCCCCATTTTTTAAGCAAAAATAAGTTTTCATTTTTTGTACCCTGGACGACAGTGAATTCGAACTTGCATCCTGATCCTTTTCAATCCATCAATTAATTTTTCAGGACAATTCCAAAATATTTTATTAAATAAGCCCTAGCTCTTAAAGCCGAAACGTAATATTTAGAAAGTATTATTAATTCCTAGAAGACAAAGTAGTTAGATGTGGCAGTTTACAAGACACCGAGTGCAGGATTGATTCACAGCATGCCGATAACACGTTTTGACCCTAGCTTTGCGGAAATGTCTAGATGAAAAACACATTAATACAGGAGGCATCAAGTTTTCAATTAACCCGATGCGAGTGGTTCTCATTTAATTTAAACTTCGCTCTAACTATTTAAATCTTGAAAGAAATACCTATAAAGATACACAATTAAAGTTGTACCCGTGTACTAAAGAGGACGATGACCTTTCAACTTGCTGGACCGACTGCCCACGTAAGCTGGGATTTGCTAGAAATCACTAAAGATGTCATGAATACGAAAACAGCACGCAGCCGACGTCCACGACTTTAAACCGAAAGAGACGACCAAGCAAACGTCGCCAAATGAGCCATTCCCTTTGTCAATTTTGGTTTGTTTCGCTTTAACCATCATGCTTATCGATCCTGCGGCTTTCGTACCAAGAACTGCGTACTTTTCTCAAATTTAGTGGCTACACATCTAACTATAACAAAAACACACGAAACTGGGTTAACAATAAAAGTTTTCGCATTAGCACACGCTAAAGAAAAATGTAACATAAGTTCCACACAGTTGAACATACATTCAAATCTAAAAGAAGACACCTACCTGTCCCGGCGAACTCTCAGTCCTGTCAATGAGTCGCCTGTAATAATAGCAATTAAAAAAGCCACACACACAATCTGACTCACTGAACTTCCTGATTCCCGCGCCTGCGCAGTCACAGTGTCGCTCAAACGTTCTTCCAATCAAAAAGAAGTAGCGGACCAAAAGCCACGCCTTCTTGGAGCCGCCCACAGTGGAGTCTTGCACACCGCAAACAGCTGCCTGATAAAAAGCGAGCGACTACAATGTAGGGTCATCGAAAAACCTTGAAATCGGATACTAATCCAGATGTTTACACAACAGAGACCGGATTTTAATATTCAGAGCGCTCAGTCCCAGAAGTATGCGGTTTTAGATGGCAACGTTGGATATAACGCGTGAGGGTAGCTCAGGTGAGACATTTAAACAGTGACATGGCATAACAAAACATACAAAAAATGTAATGCACACTTTGGACCATAAGAACTTCGCCTTAGTCTTCGAGGGCAAGGTACAAATATGATTACGGTAGAAATATGACGGGATGGAAATGAAAACATTCTCCTGACTCGTTTCAACAGAGGCGTGTTTACTTGCCCAACGAAACGTAAAAAATCCACACCTTGGTGTCTTTTTGTAACATAAATCTCTTAAAATGAGATTTCCCTTTTGTCTTTTAATAATGATGTCTGGAATCTAAAAACAAGTTTCATGAGAACTGGCCATTCAGCCCATCATAATGTGTCAATCTCTAGTCAAGTGAGTTCTGTAGAATTATCAGTGTTTCCATGATACTGTAACGACCTGGGGATTCGATGGAAGGAGAAATTGAATCGGTCACGAGCGTGGTGGCCCTTAAAGGACTGCTCATATCTTTGGCAGTAATATGTGCTCTCAGCAGTTTGATCCCTTTGTCTACTCATACATGCCGCAACCCATCTGCCACACTAACTCCCTACAACCCCCACCCCCCTGCGCTACACGCCGGGCTCTGTGAAGCATCCCAAGGTCGGGGTCCACATACGAGACTCGCTGGCGGCCACGCATCAAGGCCAATGGGCTTTATCAGCCGGAAGACGTGATGGAAGTGCTCTTTAAATGCTGTGTCTGCAAGCCGCGGCTCCCTGCCCACCTAGGACAATTCTTGGTCGCCTGAGGAAGGTGTCCCATTTGGGGTGGGGGCTACACTTCCATCTTGGCAGAACCGTCCTCCTTGAGGGTAACTAAACTCCATTCGCCAGGACATTCGAGAGGTGCGAGGCGATCTGATCTGGTTTGTCCTGTCTGAAGTCAGCCAATGTGACCGTGATAAAGGGGTCCACCAAGATTTAGTGCTAAACCAGAAATCCATCTCTGGGTCGTTAGTTCTCTCTTCATTCTTATAAAGATCATTTTATATACTGTGTATTAAAAACAGCAGCAGTCTCAGCACTCATCCCTGACGTATATGCCACGCCCAACATCGACATAACCCTTTGCCTTCCGTGCTTTATTAACAATTTTGTGCCGATCTACAAACTGTGCCTTCAAGTCCCATTTGATTTAATTTGATGACAAGCCTCTCGGGTGATATCTTATCGCACTTTCAGGTAAATACTATTTGTAAATACTGTACTATCTGTTTCTTCCTCTCAGAACGCCAGCATAAACATAACCTCTCTGTCTATAATCCCATGTTGACTCCTCATGAACACATCTGTAGTTGACATGCGTTGCCCTGCCTTTTCCTTAGTAATCGCTTCTATCAATTTACTTGTGTTATGTATAAAGTAACAGCTGCGATCTTCTGTCCTAATACCCTTTCTCCTTTCAAACACTTGAATTATGTCCCCTCTTAATCTCTGTAAGCTTAAAATGAAACTGAAAATGTTCATCTCCTTGAATATTATCACACAGCTCATATTCAGTTCAGTTCCTGAATTGGCCAAGTTGCTCTGCTCTGGATTTTCTGTAGCACTGCGATATATTTTTTTTTTATAGTATGGAGACCAGTTATGCATGTAGCATACTATGATGTTTCATCTGGTGCTAACTAATGGATTCCTTCAACTCCTGTAAATGAATAATAACAATAATAATAACAATAATCTTTACATTTACATATGACTTTTCTCACTCATCAAAGCACTTCAGTGAGTGGGGATCCACTTCATCCAGCACTTAGTTTCCTGCTTAGTTCTGCTGTTTCTGTTTTTTATCTCCTTCTCTGTTTCAGTTTCATACTTGTTCCTCCGTATTGTCCACTGCTTCCATTGGGTTCACTAGTTTTACTTTTGATTCTGGTTACTCTCCTCATTTCAGTTTTCTCAACCTGACTCCTGATCCTGAGGAAACAATCACAAAGAGGTGTCTAAATATTGACTCCCACTTAAACTGGAGGTAAAGGAGTAGAAAAGTCTTGGAGTGTCTTCCCTTCAAACACTATGATATCCCTAACTCTTAGGATTTGAATTTAGAGGAGATGTGTGGCCATGATTGGCGATTCTAAATTGGCCCTAGTGTGTGCTTGGTGTGTGGGTGTGTTTGTGTGTGTCCTGCGGTGGGTTGGCACCCTACCCAGGATTGGTTCCTGCCTTGTGCCCTGTGTTGGCTGGGATTGGCTCCAGCAGACCCCCGTGACCCTGTATTCGGATTCAGCGGGTTAGAAAATGGATGGATGGATGGATGTGTGGCCATGAATGATGCTAAGAGAACAGAAACCTAACACAAGGTTAATATGATAACACATTGCATAAACCTCCAAAACACCTTGAAGCCATAAAAAAGGATTTATCATTAGGAGGTGGCAGTCACAAATAATTTGTGCATGTGACTCCATTCTGAAAAGTCAGTGTACAGCTTTATTGGAAGGTTTACAACGCTAATGGTTCTTATGGTAATAATATTAGCCTAATTAGCACCCTAGGTTTGACAATTCAAAATTAAAAGTGATGTGCTTAAGGGAAAGACGCCAAGTCACAATCTAGAAGAGGAAACAGAAGGCTGTGGTGGGGCTGAATCAAGAGATGAGAAATGTGATACCAATCAGTGAAGAAGAACTTTCAGCAACTCGCAGCAGAAGAAAAGTCAAGTGGTTAACAGCATTAACTATAACACAGCCAATGATCAGAGTAAAAGGAAACAGAAGAAAAGAATGATCTCCAATATAGCAGGTAACAACATCAGCAGTGTAGTCCTGATGTGCCCAGGCTGCTACTGGCATGCTTTTAAGAGACAGAATAAAGTGGATCTCAATCAGAGGTACACACAATTTCAGCACCTCAAATAATGCATGCCGTAACCCCTCTAGTGAGAAGAATTGGAGTCCCCCCTAAAACAAGTGAAAATGCCAGAAGCCACACTACATGTACTTCAGAACAGGTCATCCACCTGAACCTAAACGCGTTCAGACCCAGCCAGTACTTGGATGGAAGACCATCTAGGAAAGCTTAGCTTGCCGCTGGAAGAGATGTTGGTGAGACCAGCAGGAGGTGCTTAACTGGTGGTCTGTAGGTGGATCCCAATTCCTCAGTGAAGTGACGGGGACACAGTGCTGTAAACATGGTGCCATCCATTGGATGAGATGTAAAACCGAGGTCCTGACTCTCTGTGGTCATTAAAGATCCCTGGGCATATTTCAACAAGAGTAGGGTTTATCCTGATGTCCTGGCTAAACTGCCCACCATGGCCTTGTCATTCTGGCACTCTGATCATCCCCTATCTCTAATTGGCTATCTTTCTCTCACCCCTTCACCGCCTAACAGCTAAAGTGTGGTGAGTGTACTGGAGCAATAATAGCTGCTATTCCATCATTCAGGTGGGTGCTGCACATTGGTGGTGGTTGAAGTGGTTCCCCTCTGTCTACACAAAGCACTTTGAGTAGCAAGAAAATCACTATATAAATGTAATTAATTATTACTATCATTAATTAAAGTAATGGAAGATGTTAGGTAGAATCTTCATAAACATAAAAGAAGGAATAGGAATACCAGTCTCTAAAAATAACTGCAGAGTGACCATGATAGATCTATCTATCTATCTATCTATCTATCTATCTATCTATCTATCTATCTATCTATCTATCTATCTATCTATCTATCTATCTATCTATCTATCTATCTATCTATCTATCTATCTATCTATCTATCTATCTATCTATCTATCTATCTATCTATTGTGGCAGATGACCAGGGTCCTTTCCCCACCAGGAGCAGGGAAGGACAAGAAGAGAGGCAATATCTCCCCTGGGCGCGAGAGGGCAGCCCCCCTGATTTCCATCAAGGACCATGGATACGGAGCTGGGAAGCTCAACCCTGTGGAGGTGCGTGGCCAATCCAGGGGGTGCCTGAATGGTTCCTGAGCCCTGGAGGACAGCACTTCTGCCACACCAGGAAGTGCTGCCACTCCAGGAACTGTGTACGCCTGGAGTGCTTCCGGGTGCAAGGGCAGCACTTCTGCCATACCAGGAAGTCCTGCCAGAAGACTATCTCAGAGCACCTGGAGCACATCTGGGGCATTATAAAAGGGGCCCACCTCACTCCAATCAAGGAGCCGGAGTCAGGAGGAGGAAGACAGAGCTTGCGAGAGAGGAGTGGAGGTAGCCAAAGAGAGGAAGAGTACTGAGTAGTCGTGAGCGAGCTGGTGGAACCAGTTTGTATACTTTGAAAATAAACACATGTGTTGTGGAAATTGGTGCCGTGTCTGCCTGTGGCCGGGCTATCTGTTACACTATCTATAAACTATGCTGGACCACTGAGGTCTTTCAAAGACAACCAAGGTCTTTTAAAAGATTGATAATGTAACAGAAATTTAACTTTGACAAAGGACAGGAAAAAAATATGAAAAACAGAACATTCTCACACCTGCTTAATCCATTTTAGGACCATAGGGCGCTGAAGCCAACTTTGGCAACACCACGGGCAAAACAGGAAATAGCTCTGTGGACAACTCCATTACCAGGCTCATTTACATGTATGCACACACAAGGCTAATTTGGAATTACCAAACAACCTAACATTTGTGTCTTTGGGGGATGGCACAGGAAAGTCCACACAGACCCTGGGAGGACATACAAAGTTTACAATGACACCAACTGCTTGAGAGATTTGAACCCGGGAGAATGCATCCATTAGGAAGTAGCGCTGATCACTGTACCAGCAATAGGAATAATAATAATGATGATAATACTCCTTGTGACCCTGTACTGGAGTAAGTGGGTTTGAAAATAATAATAGTACAAAAGTGGAATATTCCAGGGTGACTTCTTGTCTACTCTGCTGTTCTCCTTGGTACTGACACCACTAACAAATATGCTGAATAGGCAGGGTCTAGGATATGCAGTTGACAAGTAATAATGCTTAAGCCGTCCACTTTTATTGGTGATCTCATGCTGTATTTGTGAAAATTGTTAATCTTGAGTTAACTGCACATAAATGACCAAATGTATGCTACATTTTACCAGAAACACTCTAATATATTATCCTGCAAAAAGAGATGCTTTGCAAATATTTTCGGCTCAAAATAAAGAAAAGATGATTCGTTTTAGTACAAATACTGTACATGGCATGAATATAATACACATATAACCCTAATATTACATATCCCTGTTTATTTAGTTATTTAATGTTGCAAACTAAATATCGCAAATAAGAACAAAGAAAGAAGGCTTCTTGCTCTCGATGCCAAACCCGACTCTTTATTTAAAACGGGTTATTTTATGGGGTAGCGTGTTGCAGGCAAGCGCCCTCTACAGATTTATCTGAATTTAAAATTCATCCACCCGCTTTTTCTTTTACGATGATGCGGGACGTATGATTAGTAAAACACTAATAATTCATTTTATACACATAATGCCTGTAACCAAGCTCGAAGTGCTTGCCAGAATTCTGGTGGCTTCGAAAAAGAGGCAAGGACTAACTTTGAAAGGATCGCCGTTTATTCAATGGGCACAGTCCCGCACATTCACACGATTGCCCATTTTGCCTAGTACGCATATCTTTAGGGAGTGGGAGGAAACAAAGGTACTGGGAAAATAAAATTTGTCAAGTTTGAAACTGGCCTTTCTTGGGTTGAGGACTGGTGGTATAAGGTTGCCTGACAATTTAGGTGTTTTACTATCTGAGATCACATAGAATCAAAGAGTCAAACTTAAGTTAAAAGCAAGGGATTATATCCCTGACCATCCCACTTCCTCCACCCCCATTCCTCGAACCGCACTTCGCCGTACCGGCCTTGTTAGGGAAGCAGAGCGTCGTGTTGTGGAGCATTATGCCACGGACATGGTCCTCTCGTAAATAAGGTTTTTTTTCTCTATATATGGCATCATACCTCCCAAATATCCCAAAATCCACTATGACGACCGATCTGCCAAATTTCCACATTCTTTCGCCTTGTATGGGTAAACTCCTCAGGAGGACGGGCACAGTTTGGACAAACTCTCACAGCTTATTGGTCGAGCGCTCGAAGTGGGCGGGGCTTTTCAAAGTTGAGCTAGCGAAAGTAGTTTTGCGCTGCGTGAAGCTGCACGGTTGACATCGGACAGCTGGCGACGGACGAGTGTGCTGACGTGCCTGCCTCCTCCCAGACGCTCAGGTGAGGCCGACTTTTCTTTCTTTCGGTATCGTAAGCGAAAGTTTGGTAGACTGTTTGTTAGAGCGCCGCGATTTAAGTTTGTCGATTTGCTACTGAAATAAAGCATCATTACGTCGTGTCTCGAATCGCGTAGCGAGACTTGTGTCGCTGGCACCTATTCCTGTGATACAGAACCTTTGGGAAAGTAATCACAACTCTCCTAACTACACGGTAAAACATCAAATACAAGTAATACATTTGATTTAATTTACTGGTACATTCTGTATTATGTACAGTGCCTTTTATGGAGAACATCACCTCCAGACATCTTATAAAGTAATTCACATTACCCACCGCTATACAATGTGGAACTGGCAGGCCCAGTCCGATCTACACTGATTATACAATCGGTGACAACAATGTAAGACGACTTAATAATAATTTCAGTATATACCAGCTCTTCTGTAATGCAGCTTTTGGGAAAACAGCAATGCAATGTGATCCATGAATCCATTTTCCAGTCTTCTTAATCCAGTTTGGGGTCACAGTGGCTGAAGCTAATACCAGCAGCATCTAGTACGTGCCCTGTAAGGTAAGAAAGATAAATCCTGGTCCTGATTATAAATGTTGGGAGAATGAAGATTAATCCTGACCCAAGTGGGCTAGGACACTAAGAATAAGTATCAACCCAGTGCATGGGAAATCAATCCATTGGAAAATGGGGTCAAGTGGCACAACAAAACATGTGCTGCAATACTCAGAAACAGCAAATAACAGAAACAGCAGATTCATGTAACACAAGATTAATACTACAGAATACATTTGAGTGTCATTAGCTTCTCATTTGAGTACACTGGGCTTCTCCATTGTGTTGGGGGGACAAAAAAGGCAGACACTGTGAATAATTAAAACCAAGATATAAATATAGGGCTAGGGTTAAAACTCTCCATGATGATCAATGTTGCTTTTTGGAAACCCCTGTTCCATCATTAGGGATACACATTCAAATAACTTGAAAACAATAAATACCTTACAGCACACTGAAATAAACCTTAATGCTTATTTAATAATAAATTATTAAAATAATAAATATTATTGGGTGGTGCAGTGGTAGCGCTGCTGCCTCGCAGTAAGGAGACCTGGGTTCGCTTCCTGGGTCCTCCCTGCGTGGAGTTTGCATGTTCTCCCCGTGTCTACGTGGGTTTCCTCCTGGTGCTCTGGTTTCCTCCCACAGTCCAAAGACATGCAGGTTAGGTGCATTGGCGATCCTAAATTGTCTGTAGTGTGTGTGCCCTGCGGTGGGCTGGCAACCTGCTCAGGGATTTGTTCCAGCCTTGCGCCCTGTGTTGGCTGGGATTGGCTCCAGCAGACCCCCATGACCTTGTAGATAGGATATAGCGGATTGGAGAATGACTGATTAAATATTATTATTTAGATACATAACACCATTAAAACACAATAAAAATCCACCATTGGAAATATAGTATCTCAAGCAACCTAAGGTTTATGTACATTAGGCATACATTTTGAGCTGCGTCACTGGGGTGAACTCGTAACTTGCAGAACTGGCATGTTATGCTTGAATTTAGGCCCACCTAGTCCATAGGCACTGGGAATGAATTCTAAGATAGGGGACTGGCGTACAGGTGAATGCTAACCTGGTGGTCCACAAAACATGAGGCAATGGAGCTAAAATCATCTCTTGGTGAATTTAGCATTGAGAGGCCTGCGACTGCTCAGTTGGTATCAATGAAGACCATATTCAGAGGGACTGACATATTGGTGATGAACTCTGAGCTGTTAAACTGGAGTTCTAGATATGAATCCTGACTTGGTGAACTGGAGGACGGGTGAATGCTTACCAGCAGGACAAATCTTCACCAGGGCTCAGTTGATAGGAATTGTGACAGTAGGTGTTAATTCTGACCACATGAACTAGGGGCCCCTAGAGAAAAATCTTCATAGTATGAAAGGAGTTATAGTGCTGGGAATTAAATGTGAAGTGTTGGAATGAAATCTTCACAGATGACTTCAAGCTGGAGGGCTTTGTCAGATGTTTCCAGGCCTGAGGGACTGAAACTGTGAATTTGGGTATGAAGTTTGACCGTTTATGAGGTGGGATTGGGTTAGGCATTGGGACACAACACAAACAAGCTGAGACACTGGAGACTAAGTTTGGTTTTGAAGGATCAGTTAGAATATGAATGCAACTCAATAGGTGAATCGTGGCCTCCCTGTATATAGAGACTGGAGCATTGGGTTTGAATCTCGTCTTTTTGATCCTGGGCATGTGTATTGAGGCACGTGGAATAGATGCTCACCAGGTGGGCCACAAGAGCACTCCAGTCCTGAACTGGTGGTCTGGGGATGTGGCATGAGGTGAGTTTTATGTCCTAGTGTAAGGCTGATGTGAGCTATTGGGAGTGACTGCTCTCTCAGAGTGACTGAGGAGGGAATTTATTTCAGTTAGTTTAGCTTCAGTACCTGAAGAGCAGGTAAGCATAATGTTGTGATTTACAAAATGAGGAACACCCTCCTTTAACAAGTGAAATCACAGGGCTGGTTTGCTAAGGAATTCAGAAACATTTTTGGCTTGGATTCAGAGAAATAGGAGGGGATAGACTGCATTGTGCAAAATGCTATTTTGGGACATTTGCTTGATAAGGCATTTAAAATGCATAAGATCTGAACAAATGGTTGAAGCAAATAGTCAGTTACAAAGTTAACTTGTCTCAGACCATATGGAGGGTCTGGCAATAGGAACTCTGAATGAAGGGTCGGTGTGCGTGATTGATCCAAATGTCTGACAAAGAGGAAGAAAAAACACAGTGCGCTCTTTGTAAATGGACACAAGACGTTTAGAGCCTCCTGCCTTTGATAAACATGTTAGTTGCGATAAAAAATTGACATCTTCTCTATAACCTGCCCCCACTCCTCTCCTGATATATGACAATGAGATGCTTCCCCAAAAACCTTACCTCAATGCTATGCTGTGACCTGTCACATAAATATATTATAATGCGGCAGCTGCAAGAGTAAACATTTTAAACAAAATGTGTCAGAGAATTCTCACTGTCTGCCAGAAATGAGTATGACGTCTACTTTTTGGGCTGCAGTCACTGTGACTTGTTGTAATTCTGCTTCAAGTTGCAAATACTGAGGACAGCTTGCTGTGGATACTACGCCATGTACAACTCCAGCTTGCCTTTTGAAGCCGACATATCTGACATGAAAGCCACTGAGCTCATATCAGAGAAAATCTGCCAGACAGTTGCTTCCAGAATTTTTCCAGGGAGCTGAAGAGCAGCACTTCCTTTTTAGGAAGACATGCCCGCTGTGTTTATAAGCTGATTGGGACCTCGGCAGGCAGGTCGACAACGAAGACCCAAATTGGCTTGATAACTTTTCTGTTGAGCATTTGTTAGGATTATTCAGCATACAAGGTATGGAGGCATCTCAAGTTGATTTGACAAGTGCTTAGAATCTCTTACATGAAACTAGCTTGGTCTTCTTTTTGGCATTTTTCTAGCAGCTGTTTTATTTACTTTGAAATAAATCAGTAACTGTAGTAGTAGCTCATAAAGCAGCTTTTGTATCCAGGTTATATAATGCCTTACATATCTACAGTATATATATCTTTCACAGGATATTTCACATGCCTTTGTAGTAAACAATACCTGTGTTATCAATATACAAATGTCACATAGCAGCACTTTCCTCAACTGTCATTATGTCTTTATTTCCATCTATCATAGCACTTAGTATTTATTTATATAACGTCTTTCCCACTTTACCTGGCCTATCTACCCATCATTGTACATTTTGTGTCTGCTTCGTGTAGTATTTATCAATCTGGTGACTCTGTGGCTAAGTATCTGCATTGTTATCTGGAAGGTTGCTGGTTCAAATCCTGTTACTGCCACAAGGGATCCTACACTGTTGGGCCCTTGACCTGAAAATTGCTCCAGTGGTGCTGTACTATGGCTGACTCTGCACTCTGATCCCTAGAGGTCATGCGAAAAGACAGTTTCCCATCAGGGATTAATAAAAGTATGTGGCAAAAATATACAGTGACTTTCATATCTATCTGTTATATAGTGCTTTACTTATCTATCTATCTATCTATCTATCTATCTATCTATCTATCTATCTATCTATCTATCTATCTATCTATCATACAGTGTGCACACATTTATCTTCCATAATTTCTTTCATATCTAGCTTCTTCTTCTTCATCTCTTCCCACTTCTTTGTGGGGTCAATGTTGTTTAAAGTTTCAGTGTGACTTTTATGCCCAGATTCCTTTGCTGACTCCAACTACCACTGCATTTATCCAGGCTTGGGACTGACTCCAACGTGGAGGCTGCATTTCTATCATATCTATGTGTGTCTCATATTTTTCATATCTGTTTTATACAATGCCACAAAACCGCAGGGGAACTGGAGCATAGCCTAACAAGCACCGTGTGCAAGGCAGGAGCAGTCTTTGGAGAGTGCCAGCCCAGTGCTGGGTTAAAACACACACACACACACATAATGGTTCGATTTTAACATAGCTAGTTCACCTAACCTGCAAATCTTTTTACTGTATGTTGCCTTTTATATCTAGGTAGTGTAGCTCCTTTCTTGTCTTCTAGTGTACTTTCCATGTTACCGAGTGTCTCTCCTGTATATCTAATACAGTGCCTTTTATATCCATCACTATGCCATACCCAGTGTATAGTGTTTTTCACATTCATCTCTCTGCCTGATTCTTGTTCACTATTTTTCCATTGTCTATACGTAGATCTTTTGGTGAGGAATGCTGAAGGTTTATATTTACTTCTAGTGTTCCTATAACTTTATTAGAAAGAGTTCAAACTACATGTGAGTAAATATTCTGTTTGCTGGGCTGCTATGATGCTGCAGTCAGGTGACATTACAGTACAGTGAATCACATTCTCACACCCGCTTACCTTGAGTGAGGTGTATTCGGCTGTGCCCAAGTTGCCTATATGTGAATCTGTGTCCAAGTACACTCTGATCATTATTTCCCTTTTCACAATCTCGTATCAAGAGTTAGAGTTCTCCAGGTCTCCCGCTCAAGAAGGTTTTCTTTTACTGAGTTAGACATGGTGAAATATGTTGTCTTAGTTATGAGTTTAAATTTTTAACAGACTTGAAGAGAATCGATGTCTAATTAAAACCAATAATATGAAAAATCAAATGTGCATAGTGTCTTTTGAAGTGCATTAATTTTGTCCATCACCAGTAGGGCTGAGCGATAAGAACTTAAATTGATATTGTGATTATTTTGAACTAAAATGTGATAGTTAATATATCTTGATATATTCTCAAAACATCTTAAAGACTGAAGATCAGCACCATATCTTATATATAGACGTCTACGTGTAGAAGTGTGTGTGTGTCTGTCTGTCCGGCCCTTATCCCAACTCCACCTCGGAGGAAACAGAAACTCGCTTAGCCGCTAATAACACAAGCAAGGCCAGCACGTCAGCAATACGAAACCTCAGAAGAAAGACAAAGTCGCTTAGCCGCTAACATCTACAAAACAGTATCCCTTTTACTTTTTCTCCCGCCGCTAATACACAAGCACGTCAGCAAAATGAAACCTCCTAGGAGAGAGATGCCCAGAGTAGTTCCTTTCAATTACCTGACATCTCTACATTTCAATTTTTTTTCTGACAATTTCAATAGTTTCTAGGTCTCTTACACAGCTAGTATAAAATAAACATGGTATATATTTTTCACAATAATAATATGAAATATAAGCAAAGGAAACGTTTTATTTTCCCCAAAATTTAACAAATTTCATGAATAGCCGTGCCTCAAAGAAACATCACAAATAGCATGATGTTTTCCAGCCATTTTTATTTTCTGTCTCCTCAAGTCATTTTTGAGTTTCCGTTATACGTATTGCATTTAAAACCTGGCCTACCTTGCTAGCGTCAGCGTCTGCCAGTCAGTAAACTTTGCTATCGCTATCTCTTTGTTTGAAAGTTTTATATAAGGAAAGACAAAGGTCTTAATTCATTATCTCTCTCTAATTGAAGATCGCAATAAAATGTTTCTGTATACACTGTATGTGTATTTTGTATGATTTACAACATTGGTAATGATTCCAAATTATGTATTTGCATATGCGTGCCTTTTCTGACTCTGCTTAGAGAATGATAGAGTAAAGCACAGAGGATTGACTGTATTACTGATTCTTTATTGCCTTTCATTTAAATTTAATACAATCCTGTTCTTCAGCTTGATGACATGTGGTCTAAAATAAATAATACAAAGAACAGTTAAACTACACCATATGATTAGTAAAATACAGTATATCTTTAGAGTGCTATTGACAGCTCCAGTTAAAACAGTTTTCAACCAGTTCTTGAAACAGAATAACAAAACTTACCTAACAAATAACAGAACCGATAGTAATTTGCAGTTATTTGCAAAGGCAAGTGAAGAAACACCATATCCCAAACTTTGTCACATATTGTTTTTAAAGATATAAATGAGCGCTTGCCGGAATGATAACATGAGGCTGATTGAAAAGTGATGAGACTGACCCCGTTCCTCTGTCAGGGAGGTAGACATGTGAATGCTGTGCAGGTGTTTGTGAACCTGCAACTGGACGGCCGTATTCCTCAGCACTCTGACACAGTGAGTGGAAACGCCTCGTACATGTCATCATGGTGGGTGATGAAGATGTTCCTGTAAGAGTACAGCAGAGGTGTGGGATTGAATTTAGTATTAAGCTTGAAAGGAATATTAATGAATGCGGTGGGCTGGTGCCCTGCCCGGGGTCTGTTTCCTGCCTTGCGCCCTGTTTTGTTTGGGATTGGCTCCAGCAGACCCCCGTGACCCTGTATTCGGATTCAGTGGGTTAGAAAATGGATGGATGGATGGATTAAGCTTGAAAGGAATATTAATGACTGCGGTGGGCTGGCGCCCTGCCTGGGGTCTGTTTCCTGCCTTGCGCCCTGTTTTGTTTGGGATTGACTCCAGCAGACCCCCATGTCCCTGTAGTTAGGATATTGTGGATTGGATAATGGATGGATGGATGGAATATTAATGAAACTCTTGAAATGTTATGCCAAGCATGCGGTGTTTGAAATGATCAGCGATGCTGCTGTAAGTCAGTGGCTGAAGCACTTTTAAGGTCGGCAACATGTGGGTGAATGATGAAGCGCATTTGTGGAGGCCCTCAACCATGGTTACAGATGTCAACATTGCCAAGGCTAATAAACTGTTGAAAGAAGACAGAAGGCTCACTTTACACAAAGCTAATGTGAAGGAAGCTAGTTTGGAAAAGAAAAATGTGTGCAGTCATCTGTCTAATTGCATTTCAGTCAGCCCTAGTTGGTAACTAAAGATAAACATGATAAACATCATATGGGCATTAGCTAATCTTTTAAAACAGTTTTGCTCTTTTACCTCTACAAACACTCACATTTGACCACTGATGCACACAACCTGGGAAATGTTATAAGTTAAATATTGCAATGTTTCAAGAGTGGAGAGCACATAAAATGGATGGATGAGGGTTGACATCTCACTTCTGGTGTGATGTGAATTAATAGTAAAGCCGATGTCACATTATGTGGCTTTTTGTCATGAGGTATGTCAGATTTGCCAGTCTCGGTGGCTGGTCTCGATGCTGCACCATGTCAAATTACATGATTAAAAATCACATCATCCAACTGAACGCTGATCTCCCAGCACTCAGAGCTAATTACGTGCTGCCTGACAGAGTGGTTTAACAGCTGTAGAGAGTTCAGCAGCAGTCTCTGCCCTTTAATTCTTTTTTCCATTCTGTTATGGTATGTAAAATACGAGGCATCAGACAGACAAGCTTCTGTTCTCTTAGTGAGGTTTGCGTTTTTTTTGTATTCCTTGTCACTACATTCTACGTATTATACATCTGGATAAGCGTTCATTTGGTTGTCAGCTCTCCTGCATTGACAGCCTGCAGCCTGCCCCCTGACCTAAGAGAAAATCAAACCTACTTCAATTTATCCCATCTAGTTGCAAACTAGTTGGTCTCAGTCGTTGGGTATGTGATGTTAGGCAACTGAGTCCATGGGAGTGTGCTGCCAACTGCCTCCGACCAGTGCAGACTGAGATGAAGTCTACAAAGTGGAAAAGTGGTCCAATGTGACATAGGCTTTGGTGTTGGTATCTGACCACTAACAAAGTATGGGTATTTTCCGGACAGAAGTTGAGTAGTTTTGCAATATCCCGCTGCTTGTCCGCTCATATGTTGTGAACTTTGCTTAGCAGGGACCTCTTTTGCCAGGGAGGCAGCAGAGCACATTGCAGGCGTCACTGAGGCCTGGATGGCCTTTTTGTTTTAAGTGACATGTTTCATCTTAAGTTGCTGTACTGGCTGAACTGTCAACCCAAGATAATCAAACCATTTGTAAATAACAGTAGCGCCAACCCTACCTGTTCTAAACTCTTCCGATCCTCACTCAATTTTTTTCATGCTCAACACCGCCATGCTACATGAGGGTATTCGACATAAATGTGCTTAAAAAGAGCAGCAGAGACTTTGCAGATTTTATTTAATGCTCAGAAGAAGTTGTGTCCAATCGAATAAAAGTGCTGAACATAACAATATTGGCTTTTCCATATTGATTTTTATTAGCTCTCAAATTATATTGAAAATTAAACATATTGCAATTTTTGATTGGTGCTGTCTACATGCTGTGTCCTATGTGCCCATCGTCTGCACAACATGTTGAATCATGTGGTCATAAGAGCTTGTACATGGCGTCCTTTGAAATTTTCTTTCTGCTTAAGAACGTGCAATGTTCATGTCCATTGAAGTGCACTGCTGTTTCATTTCATTTATTTATTTTTTCTACACCCCTTCTTTCTGTTCAAAATCAGTCATGCACTTATTTTACAGGAAAATATCACTTTTGATTTGAGGATTTATTGCCCATTATCAGTGTTAACAAATTGTGATCTAAAAACATGCCTGTAGATTTGATTATCTCGTTTGCCACAGAATATGATTTCCTGTTTCTGTATTTCTTGCATTTTGATTAAAGAAAAACACTTAACTCATTCAGGTCCTACTTCAGAGCTTTCAGAAAAGAGCTCATTTATCAGCGTAGGCAGGACTCTAGTTGGAGGGCAGATTAGGGAGGAGATGTCACTCCATTTTTAATTTTCAAAAGCTTGACTTCTGGATCGATAATACTATGACTTCACATGTTTTAATGTTGGTGAAAAGCTACAAAGTTTTTGCAATATCACACAGATATCTACAGTAATAATCAATTACTCTAGGTACATTACGGGACTCTTTCAGAAATCCCATCAAAATGTAGTTAAGGCTGAATGTTGTGACTTATCCTGAGGAGGTCACATCCTGTCTGATGTCCCTCAGGGAGTGCTGTTGCTCTCGGATGTGTTTTAATGGCATTCCTGGGAGTTACAGCTGTGGAGGGAGGTCCTGAACGAGGGGTTGGGAACAGTGGAAAGTGGTAAATCTCTGGACGTAATGACAGGAGACAGAGTTGTAAAATGAGTGTTCCTGCACCAGGGCCATCCATATTAGTCCTTATGTTTGTATGTGGGGAGAGTGTGAGGACTGATTTATGGACCTGTTGTTTTAAAAAGTTGTTCTGGGTCTTTAAATGCTATGACCAGGGAGAAGGATCTCAGCCAAGTTATGACCGCTGACCAGCTACTGAGTGCACAGCAGAGCAGATAAAATGAGAAGACAAGTGGAAGATTTAGAGAAAGGTTGCTCCGAGTGACAGTTAGGATGGCACTGTGTGTACTGATAAGTGTTTTATCATGCACTGTTAGCCTTCTGCAGTGCTTTTTATTTCAGTTTTTGGACATTGCTCCCACATTTGTATCTGTAAGCATTTATATAATTAAGAAAACAGCTAAATATCTTTTAAGTACAGACATACTATGGGAACTGAGAAACATAAAATGAGCAACCAGTAACAGTTTTAAAAATCAGGAATAAAACAAAGTGACTTAACAATAATAGGAAGCAGGAAGGCCCAACGGAGAGCAGGTTTCAGGTTTCACAGCTTACTGTGATGCTAGCTAAAAAAGGTTACAGTCAAGCTGGTGGCTGGTCAAACAAAATATGAGCAGGCAATATTGTGCTTTCACTCAAAAATGGAATATCATCATTGGATGAAACAGTGGGAATGATAAAATAAAAAGATAATACTGATTCTGAGCAAGTGCATATACTGTGCCCTCCATAATGTTGGGCACAAAGACTAATTTTTCCTTGATTTCCCCCTCTGCTCCACAGTTTAAAATTGCAAATCAAACAATTCAGACACTGTGATTAAAGTGCACATTGCAGACTTTCATGTTAAGAGGTTTTGCTGACATTATAGTTTCACCGTGTAGAAATTACAAAACATTTTATGTAAGGGCCCCCCATTTCAGTACCTTCAGTTCAAGTCGTCATTTGCATGTGAGGGATATGCGACAAAGTCCTAAATATGACGGCTTTAATAGCTCTGCCATTGCTGTGTGCCAAACATTATGGTGCCCTGAAATGGGGGGACCGTGTAGAAAAAGCGTATGACCGAAATGTGTGCAAATCCCCTTAAATGAAAGTCTGCATTGGGCCCTTCAGTCACGATGTCCGAATTGTTTGATTTGTAATTTTACACTGTGGAGCAGAGGCGTAAAGCAGGGAAAAATGTGTCTATGTCCCAAACATTGTGGAGGGCACTGTATTTTCTTTTCATTACCTTTTATGCTTCTTTTCTCAAACACTAAGGGGCTACTGAACTTTGAGTCAGGCTGTACTAAACACTGCATGGGCAGGGGCCATAATCTTTTTTTTTCTGTGCTGCCATCAGGAACAAACCAATTGAACCAGCATGTTTTTAAGAACTAGCTAGCAATGGAAGGGGTTTCATTTGCCTTGTAACTTTTTGACTGGTGTGGGATTTACTTTTTACATTGTAGTGTGGATATTAAAGACATCCTGATTTATTAAGAATTGTTTAGCTTGCATAGATCAGGTAGACAGGGAGCCCGCTCAGCAGTATGGCCTTTGACTACCTACAACCAGGCATGCTGGGCAACCTGATTGCTGATTTATTTTTTTCATTAATGATACATGACTTGTGGTGGGCATTGTTTTCTTCCACCCAACACTGTAACAAGTTCTTACTGGGACGCAACAATGCATACAATAAAACATTACAAAGTGACAGAGTTCCACAAAACCACATCTGTTTGATTACCCATGGAAAGGAAATCTTGCCCTGAGTCCCATTTTTTAATACTTTGCCGTGTGCTCCAGCCTGCATTAATTACCATTAGTACGCCAGCAATCCATTGGTTCACCATCTGTTAAAAAATTAAACTAATATAGGACGCTTTTTAAAACAGAGAAGCTCTTATCTGCTGCCTCTATGCATCATACTTTTTTAAGCCATACAATATTCATTCTAAAGAAAACATTAAGTTGGTGGCATTTAGAGTTCTCTATATGGTGGCCTGCAGGGGGCATAACAACACCCCAAACCCTAAAATATAGCAACACCAATATTGGTTCCATACGGGATCAAAAGTACCTTACCATACAATTAACACAATTCCTTCTCTTTCTTCTTCTTCACTCTCTCCAGCAAGTGTTGTCCAGTCTCTTCCCACCCCTGACTCCCAGAGAGAGGTGAGATGCCACCTTTTATGTTGGACCTTTGGGTACTTCAGGTGTCATGGAAGCACTTCTGGGTTACACACGGACGTTTGGCAAAACAGTGAAGTCCTCTCCCGTCAGTGTACCCTGGTGGCACCCAGAGACCCCAATAAGGTCCCAGACAACCCTTCAGGTGTTCTGACTGGGACCACACGAGAAGAATGCTACCTACTCGTGTATTGGGGACAAATTATCCTTGATATTCAGAATCCCCTAATACATCCAATATTCCCTCTCCAGGACTGGGATTAGATTTGGGAACCAACCCAGCTGGGCTGCATCTTCATCCACATGATGCCTCCATTATGGCCTCCTGGCTGGGCAGGGTATTTCAGTGCAACCCAAGTGGGACGCCTATCCATCTGTTACAGCGTCTAAAATATTGATAACATATGTGCGTCCCATATGTTTGATCTTCCTTGACACATTTTTTCTTATGTATACAAATAAGAAACTTTGTGAAGAACAACCTTCCCTTATCTATCACGTTTATCAATCTCTGAGGTGATACTGGTTACTCTGAATGAAGAATTTGGCAGCATCTCCATAGTATATCAACAACTTTTAAGGAATTAGCCCCTTGACGATCTTAGTGCATGATGGTAAAGAGAGCTTTCAATTAAAATTTCATAAGGCAAATGGAATTCAGCCATTCATAAAATCCATTCTAGTTTAGTCTGCCAAGCACGCTATAATTCAACTAAAAAGTATTCATCATTCACGTCTATCTAATCTGAGATTGTCTACAATATACTCACGATGTGATCCATTCTGTGAGCGATGCCACCAAGTGCTCGCCTTGCTAGGTCACATGTTCTGGGAATGTCCTACATGTAAACCATTTTGTGTGATTCTGAGATCACAATGGATCTATATTTTTATATATATTTTTTCTTTTTTTCTTTCTTCATCTTCTAAAGCACTTTGAGCTATATCACTTGTATAAAATCATGCTGTAGAAATAAATGTTGTTGTTGTTGTTAACAGCAATATATGGAGTAAAACCAAATGGGAATAAAAGTGTACAATAAGAAAAATCAGTAATATCCGATACCGCACTACATGCACCAAGAGTTTGTTTTCTCACCTCAAAAAATCTTATTTACCTTCTACAACTCGGCAGGAAAGAGATATTCCAGATTTTCTTAAACTGGAAAAAAATTTGACTCGCTTTGTGAAAATCTGCCCAGAAGTAGGGAAATATATTCATGGAATTTCCGAAGTAAGTACAGCAGGCCTGTGCTGAACCTTTGTATTTTATTGTATTGGTGGTTTTCTTTGATTTGTAGATGAAGAACCACTCGATGTCATATAGCATTGTAAATTGAGGGGGACTCAGATGCAGAGTTTTATGGATTGTCTTAGAAATATATTATTTTGTTTGCTATGTTGTAGTTGTTTTTGGTGCTGGATTCTGATTTGTTATACATTTTATATTTTTAAATAAACAAAAAAAAACACGTTTGCTAATAATGACATGGCCTGCACTGTGTCATGCTTTTCTTCTACCCTGCATACTAAATACAAAATAAATTATTATTGTGGTGCTTTAGAGGCTGTGGCACACGGCTGGGGGTGGCACCCAGCCGGGACGCCCAGGACGTCTGGTGGAGGGCTTGCGGCTCTCCCAGACCACGAGGGGGTGACCGCCCTGGTGGTTTTGGAGACCACGGATGCAGAGCTTTGAAGCTCAGCCCTGTAGGGGCCCGTGGTCACCGCCAGGAGGTGCCCCAGTGCCTTTGAAGCCCTGGAACTCAGCACTTCCGCCACACCTGGAAGTGCTGGGGGGAAGAGGAGCAGGACACCTGGAGTGCTTCTAGGTGCGCGGCCAGCACTTCTGCCACACAGGGGAGTGCCGGTGGAAGATTGCTGGGAGGCACCTGGAGCACATCCAGGTGTGTATAAAAAGGGGGCCGCCTCACTACATTCGAGGGCTTGAGTTGGGAGAGAAGGAGACGAGGTCTTGGAGGAAGCAAGGAGGCAGCCTGAAGAAGAAAAGCCATCGGTGTAGTTGGCCTGGACTTGTGGGGACTTTTGGGGTTTGTGTGCACTTGTAAATATGGAGTACTATAATAAACGTGTGTTGGGTGACTTCAACGTGTCTGCTTGTCTGTGTCCAGGCCGGCTTCCACAAGGCAAAGTTTGCTTCTGGCTTATGACTAAACTGCTATTTACATCCTATGTATCACTGTGATCAAATACAGAAAAAAATGTGGAAAGCACAATGAACCTGAACACAGCAATCCTATCGAAATAGATTTATAGCATAAAAGTGCAATGAGATACCAAGGGTGCTACATTACCGAACCACACAGTTACAGAAGGTAACTCGACCTACAGATTTACAGCCATGTGGTTTTCTACATTTGCTCCAGATTGACTCATAATTGATAACCCAGATGTGCCCTTTGTTATGAAGTGACGTTTGCCATCCATCTACTGATCAACAAATCTGCTTAATCCAGATATAAGGTGTGTGATGAGGCATGAACCGATTAAGGAGCCATTATCATCCGTATATATTGGTGCATTCATTTTCTAAACCAGCAGTTCCCGAAGAAGATCAGGGCCAGCATTTCTTTGAATACATCACAGTGACACTGCAGTTAGTGTTACCACCTGGTTAAAGTGCGCCTCCTTTTACCTTTTAGAACATGTGGACACAGTCAAAAACACTGGGACACGGTTGGAAACTTGTTAAGGGTAAATTTCGCACAAATGTAAGGGTGTTTTTCTTTACACAGAGAACCACAGACACATGGAATGAGTTACTAAGTAGTGTGGTCGACAGTAGGATTTTAGGGACTTTCAAAACTCAACCTGATGTTATTTTAGAAGAATCAGGTGGATAGGACTTGGTGAGCTTTGCTGGGCTGAATAGTCTGTTCTTGTCCAGATTGTTCTAATGTTCTAATTTGGGTGGTTCCTCAGAGGATTTTTGTGTCCTCCCTGATTCTCTTAAAGACACTCAATTAGGTTGACGGTGCGAGTGAAAATGGGATTTAACAAGCCTGCTATTTATTTTAGGATTAGTTTCTGCCTTGCTTTGGAAGCTTCCAGAACAGGCTCCGACTTTCCCCAAATCTTCTAGTTGAAATCGGATTCACATGAGAATTTTCCATCAGGATATTTCCTGATCTCCTTTCAGCTCCCCAGCCTGTCCTGATGTTTTGTGCCATTGATCCCTGAATGAAGTCTGGTGGATGTTCTTTGGAGCGTCACTACATGGCAGTCTTTTGATAAGTGTTGTCAATCATGCGAATATGTGTTACTCCATATGGTGTTGCTTGATAAAACCTTTCAGAATGTATGGGTTTACTTTGCTGTTTTCTAAAAGTTCATTGTGCAGATGAAAGGATGTTATATACACTGATTTCTAATGATCACTTGTCTGAGAAAGTGTTACTTGTTTAGAATGCCTAACATTTATCAATGTATCGATTTGTATATTTCTGTGTCTGTTTATTTATCTATGCATCCATTTAGTAGAATAGGATCTAAGGAGCAGGCACAAAGTAAAAGAAACCCCAGATGGGCCGACGGTCAGTCACAAGGCACACCCACCCACCCGTATTCACTAATGCCAGGCCAGTATGGAGATGCCAGATAATTAAACAAGCATATCTTTAGGATGCAACTGGAGTACCTGAAAAAAGCCACACAAACACAGAATATTGGACAGGGGCTGTGATTCTAAATTGCACCACTCTCTAAAGCTGTTTATACATATGTGTCTACATGTATGTATATGTCAGGGGGTTGCATACTGGGGATAATGTTGAATTCCTACCACACTGCAAACTTTAAAGTATACAATTGTACCGGTGATGTCCACACAGATGTCCTTGAGTTTGGAAAGCTCATAGCAGGACCTTTAACAGATCTCATCTCCTTTTAAGAGCATAACCAGAAGAGGTGGTCATCCTGTAGACTTCTAATGACCCCCTGGAAGAGCATCCTGGGCTTTGAGCATATGGTTCCTTCCTAATGAGAAATGGAAAAAACTCTTAATCATCTGGTGTTCTTAACCCTCTCTGGTCATTCTGAAGTTCTAACAAGGTCAGGTGGCATGAACAATAACAACTTACGTATTTAGGTATTTAATTCAAATCTGTGAACATTTCAAAACAAGGAGCACTCTGTTAATCTTGATTGATTTAATTCCTTCAGGAAAATGGAGGCACTGATATTTAAGGCTCAAATGGTGGCCAGGAAGTACGGGCGCCCAGGCGTCTCTGCCTAATGTGGGCGAGTCATTCCTCGGCTGATCTAAAGAGTAGCTTCCTGAGTATAAAGAAGCACTGATGAGGCAGAAGAAAAAAAGTGACCTTCGGCTCTGCTGCATGCATCCATTTCTGGAAACTATTTGTTGTGGAATTTGTATGATGCAATGTTTGTGCTATGCTAGAGACTTTAGGAAGAAACACAAACTAGAAGGGGCGGCACGGTGGCGCAGTGGTAGCGCTGCTGCCTCGCAGTTAGGAGACCCAGGTTCGCTTCCCGGGTCCTCCCTGCGTGGAGTTTGCATGTTCTCCCTGTGTCTGCGTGGGTTTCCTCCCACAGTCCAGAGACATGCAGGTTGGGTGGATTGGCGATTCTAAATTGGCCCTAGTGTGTGGGTGTGTTTGTGTGTGTCCTGCGGTGGGTTGGCACCCTGCCCTGGATTGGTTCCTGCCTTGTGCCCTGTGTTGGCTGGGTTTGGCTCCAGCAGACCCCCGTGACCCTGTATTCGGATTCAGCGGGTTAGAAAATGGATGGATGGATGGACAAACTAGAAGGAACTCTGGTGACTGAGTCAGCAAGATCAGAGTTGAAAAGCAGTGAGCCCCTTTGACCACCTCATTAGGGTTTGGCTGGTGGGCGATTGAGCCAGTCTTGAGACAAAGCAGGAACCAAACCCAGACTGAATGTCAGTCTGTCCCACATAACTCCCGGTCGCCTCTACCAATTAATTTGGGAGGAAATCTGGAAGATTAAGACAGCAACTGGGCCACTTTGCCACCCTGAAGATCCTAGTATGTGCTATATGGAAAACTAAAGACAAAAATGTATAAAACACAATGGTTAATCAGCTTGTCTTCATATAGGCCCTATCCCAGTGACCTTCATCAACAGATTACTTTGGAAAGTGAAAAAGAACAGTTATAAATGTACAGATCCCTGTGCCTGGTCCCGAGATTGTCCTGCTGTGCACCCACTGCTTACTGGGATAGGCTCCAGCTTCCCCACCACCCTGCTCAGAATAAAACATATTTGGAAAATGAATGAATGTAAATACTGTGGTGGGCTGGTGCCCTGCCCGGGGTTTGTTTCCTGCCTTGCGCCCTGTGTTGGCTGGGATTGGCTCCAGCAGACCCCCATGACCCTGTAGCTAGGATATAGCGGGTTGGATAATGGATGGATGAATGTAAATATAAAGATTTATAATTTTCAGTTAATGTAAAGTAGCTCACCAGGATGAAGCCGTGATTTGGGTAAAAGTTGGAAAATTACGTGTCACAAAGCTAAGTTCTGGGAATTGATCAATGTCACCGGGAAACAGCAGATGGCCTGTCTTCATTCCTACCCTTTGGAAACCTTAAAGTGCCCTATTTGATATACAAAACCACCACAAGCAAAGACAATCTTTGTCGTTCACTGAAAGACAGCTATTGGGTCAGGGAGCTGGCATCCCATGAAAGGCAAGGTCTGCGCTGGAGTGGAAAAAGTAGACAGACTGGCTTTGAACTCATCCAGGCTTCATCCAGCTATGTGCAAGAAAGGGTAAGGCTTGATATCCCTACATGTAATAAAGGTCGCAGGGTAATGTAGGATTCATCAGTCATTGTGATGAAAATGGAGCGCCCAAAAGGGTTCAGCCTTAACACATACCAGATGGGGTACAAGACCATAAAAGTTTAATTTAATTACATGTGAGAGAAGCTGGGTGTCAGTATAGGGTTCTTTGGGCAACACGGATAAGAAAGTGTTATTACATACATCATTCATTATGTTGCCTGGCAGAGATGGTGTGGATTCAGAGGGTCTTTATTCAGCTAATTGTGCAGAAAAACTGTAGTTCCATATAAGGTATTTATTTATCAGTCTACATCTAAACAAAGTGTAGGGTTATTCATTTTCATCTGTCTGTATAACATAGACCATGTAAGTACAGTACAATCAATCCAACTAAATGCTAGCGTCCTCGGAGGCATTGTCGAGATTCCTGCTAGTAAGGCTGAGTCCTTATAGGGTTCATCTTCATCCTGCTAATGCCATGGAGGTGGGTGTGTGGGACGTTAGAAGCTTCATTCAAGTATAGGAGAGAAATGTTATATCTCCCTGTAGGGTTTATCTGGCTACATAGCGATATAGGGTTTATCCTGCTGCATTCCACAAAACGGTGTGGGTTAATAGTTTCTTCATCTGTTAGAAGTTAGAGATAAGAATAAGATATTTGGATTCATGTAGTCTTCATTAGGCTATATGCAAGATAATGTGACCTTACAGTGTTACAATCCAATTAGATTAATTTCCTTTTCATTTATGTCATATTTTGGATGATCTCAGTTCATTATTTTCATTATTATTTTACATTTACAATTTAGGGCTGCACGGTGGCGCAGTGGGTAGCACTGCTGCCTCGCAGTTAGGAGACCTGGGTTCGCTTTCTGGGTCCTCCCTACGTGGAGTTTGCATGTTCTCCCCGTGTCTGCATAGGTTTCCTCCCACAGTCCAAAGCCATTTAGGTTAGGTGCATTGGCGATTCTAAATTGTCCCTAGTGTGTGCTTGGTGTGTGGGTGTGTGTGCGTGCCCTGTGGTGGGCTGGCGCCCTGTGTTGGCTGGGATTGGCTCCAGCAGACCGCCGTGACCCTGTAGTTAGGATATAGAGGGTTGGTTAATGAATGGATTTACAATTTACCACAAAGCCATTTTGTTTTCCAGACGCCCTCATTTTGTGGGACATCCTGAGGGTTTGCGGGATCCCCTCAAAGTTGCTGAATATCATGGCTGGCCTGTACACTGGTACTCTGAGTGCTGTGCAGAGTGGAGGCAGGACCTCTGCATTTTTCCCAGTTGATTCTGGGGTTCGTCAGGAGTGTGTTCTGCTCCTATTCTGTTCAGTGCTTGTATGGACTGGGTGTTGGGCAAGGTCGTGGGGTCCAACGGCTGTGGGGCATCTGTTGGTGAAGAAAGATTTGCGGATCTTGACTTTGTAGACGATGCTGTGATCTTCACAGAGTCAATGGAGGCTCTGATCGTGACACTCAAGAGATTGAGTGAGAAGTCTTAGTGTCTGGGCTTGTGAGTGTCCTGACAAAAACCAAGATCCAGGCCTGTAATGACCTCTTGGGCACATCCATAATCAGTGTGTCTGTTTGTTGGAGAGAGTGTCGACCTTGTTGTGAGGTTTACTTACCTTGGCAGTGACATTCATGTCTCTAGTGACTCTTCCTGTGAAGTCAGTAGACGGATTTGGAGAGCATGGGGGGTAATGAGGTTGCTGGAAAGGGGTGTGTGGCACTCCCGATAACTATGCGAAAGGACGAAGGTCCAAGTCTTTAGAGTCCGGGTGCTTCCTGTCTTACAATATGGTTGAGAGACATGGACGCTATCCAGTGACCTGAGACAAAGGCTGGACTCCTTTGATACTGTGTCTCTCCGGAAAATCCTTGGGTACTGTTGGTTTGACTTTGTGTCGAATGAGCAGTTGCTCATGGAGTCCCGAATGAGGCACATTACCTGCATTTTGCATCGTCAGTTACGGCACTACGGCCATGTGGTGCATTTCACCAAGGGTGATCCGGCTCATAAGATCCTCATTGTTGGGGACCCAAGTGGCTGGACCAGGCCAAGGGGTCACCCACGTGACACCTGGCTGCGGCAGATAGGGGGTCATTTCCGGAGGGTGGGACTGGACCGCGTGTCTGTTTGGGGGGTTGCCAACCGGAATCCCGAGCTGTTTTGACGTGTAGTGGGTGCGTTAACGCACTGTACCAGTGAATGCTCCCCAACTTGACTTGACTCATTTTGTGTGTGTGAATGTTTACTGTGTCCATTACTGATCTAATGACATGCACATTATGTGACTGTAGTATTAGTTGGTAGTATCGTCATGTATACAGAGTACAAAGAAATTCCTACTTTATGTCCATCCAACATGCGACAGCCACCACTCTCATAAAAATATAAATTTATTACATGTCCCACCTATGCACGACCCCTCTTTTAGATCATTTTTTTCATTATGTATTTGAAATCTCTCCATCTGTCTCTTTTGACCTCTTTATAGTATAGAGAAAGCTAAACGGCACCTCCATGTAAAATTTATAAATATTGTCCAACCTCTGCCTAGGCCCTTAACCTGTAATTGCTTCTTCCAAAATCAGCTTATATCTGTTTCTGTGGTGCTAAGCTGCTGTGCTGTGAACCCTCGGGTTGTCTCAGCAAAGCAAAGAGCCATCCACAGATGCTTCTGTTGTGCATCAGTGTGTCATCTCGTGGGGGAGTTGTCCCCAAAAGAGTTCAAAAACATCACAATCGTGTAATGTCTTATGCAATCAGTCATACCTGTTTTAAGAGCCATTTAGTAGTTATTTAAGTTATTATAAATCTTTGCCTATAAATTAGTGTGTATTATATGGGAGAGGTGGTTAAGGGTGGCTCTGAGGCTAGGGATCTGCACTGGCAATCAGAAGGTTGCCAGTTCAAATCCCTTAAACGCTAAAAGTGACTCTACTCCGCTGGGTCCTTGAGCAAGGCCCTTAACCTGCAATTGCTCCATCCTAGGTATGATGTTAATCTGCATCCGGCCCTGCAAGCAGGTCCTCCACCTTGCAGGGAAAAATCAGGGGTTGGTGGCAGGATTGTCACTCCAGCCACTGTAAAAGAACCTCACACTGTTCCACTCCACTCAAACTAGTGTGGTGCTGAGGTTTCACCCATTGCACGGCTGCACTCCTGAGGTGGTTTGTTGTGTGGTGGGTGCGGCGATGTGCTGTATCAGAGCTTGCTCACTATCTCCTTCTCCTCCTCTAACTAGGTACTTCATACACTTCAATTGGATTAATTTGAAGTCACTGTTGGATTAATTTGGCTTATAGGAAAAGTTTGGAGCATAGTGAATGACAAATATCAACTCCTCTGTTACTGTATTATCTACATAATTGGGAAACGAGTTACAAAGGGACAATTATGTTTCAGATACAGTTCTACTGACGTACCTTTCGATATCATTACTTTACACATACTTTCGATAGATTTCAGGGTCTTTTCATATGCTCAAAATGAGTTAACATTTACATTAATGTCTGCGACACTCATTTTGACCTAATGTAGTTTAAAGACTGCAATTTTTTATTAAGTTTACATGAGGATGTTCTTTTCCCCCAGTGCTCTGTCCCTTTAAATCAAGAGGAATGAGTAGCTGCACGTCATTATTTGAGAAAGGGCAAGATGTTAATTGCTGGCGTGACACATTTAACAGGCAACCGGACATCAGCTGAGCAGACCGAGGAGAAAACACTAGGCCACAAAGAATATTGGACTTGTGTTAGTTAAACTTGGTATTGATCTCGTTCCGCTGTTCACAGAGACAGTCCTTAGACCTGAGGATCTGGGGCCTCATGTATAATGCCGTGCGTAGAACTCGCACTATAACATGGCGTAAGCACAAAAGCCGAAATGTGCTTACGCACAGAAAAATCCAGATGCAGGAATCTGTGCGTACTCCAACTTCCACGTTCTTTCGTTACATAAATCCCGATCAGCGTGAAAACTAACGCTCGTGCACACGCATTTTGTAACGCCCCAAATCCTCCCAGAATTACGCCTCTTTGAATATGCAAATCAATATAAATCGCCCTTAAGCGCAGCCTTCTGTGAAAAGACAATAGGAAAAGCACGAGGGAAAATATAAGAATTTCAGCAAATACCAAGTGGAGGCAAAGGAAAAACATACTATTTGTTCAAATAAACCGTGGTATAATCAACAAAAGGAAGTTGATCGAGTGACATAGCGTGTTGGAGAAACTTGAAAGCTCACATTCACAAAATCGCACAGTGCCGGAAATAAAAAAGAAGTCACATATTTCATCTTAAAATCGTTTAATTAACCAGTTTCTCAAATCTCATCGTAATTAAAGTAGCACGTTAAATGCTTTGTTTTGTATTTGATCTTCTACTCGTATGTGCTCTGTGTGTGTGATTCACTACTTGCTTCTTAAACTGGCTCTCTTCCTCCAACTGGACACAGAGTCCATTACATTCGTGATATTACAGCTCTCTGAATAACTAAAATACAGAGATGTATACGTGATGTCATTTTCATGATGATAGGAGTTAAAGCACGTTATTAAACATATGTTTCACTTCGATGAAATAATTTATTGTCGAAATTTGTCGCTGCGTTTTTAGCTGTGTTATTTTCTCTTTCTGTTTTATATTCAATATATATTGGCGTAGCCGTCACTGCAGTCAGTGCTTTTCTTTCCCCAAGTATCTGATCGCCACACAATCAGCTCTGTAATAGACGTTAAGCCATCTGTAAGCTTAGCGCCGATTCTTCAAAACGTTTAAAGAACATTGAAATATCTTCGTAGTACATGTTTAATTATTCTATCCTTCACGACACTCCCAGTGAAGAATAGATTATTTAAATGAAGTTAAAGTTTTATGTGTATAATTTAACAAACATATTTTGCTGCATTTCACCTTAAAAATGATATCGTCATCATATGTAAATACGCACTTTATAAAGTTGCTCAGGTTGTGAGATATTATAACTGTAGTGCAAGTTTACAGTGGGGTGATTGTACTTATAAGTACAAACAGTTCTACAAGGAGCAATTGATTGAGTGCATTTAAAGTTCTTGGGATGAAACCGTTTCTGAGCCGCGAGGTCCGTACAGGAAAGGCTTTAAAATGTTTTGCCGTGGCTGACATGGCGTGTGCTTGATACTGTATACCGATAATTCTCTTTCCGATCAGCTGCTGCTGTGATTCACACTCAGATACAGTGATATAAATACTCCGAGTCGTGCAGTGAGAGTAATATGGAAAAAGATGATCCGCTGTGGCAACTCCTAACGGGAGGAGCTGAAAGAAGAAGAAGAAGAAGAAGTGAGAGTAACAACGCTAAAGCAGTTATGGTATTTGGAATACTATGGCTGTTCCCTGGACCATTATATTGTTACGAGTTAATTACAATCAGATGCATTACACTAATAAACAATATGCGGTTAGTTTCAGTGTATTTATAAAGCCGCGTCATGAAAATAATGAGTAATCACACAAGAACAGTAGCACTGCTTTGACGCTGGGTGCCGCCAGTTTGCAAAACCGAGCGGAGAACTTGCGTACGACAAGGCATGAGGTACCGTGGAAAAGTGCGTGGCTTTACGCCAAGTGTAGGTTTTATACATTGTGATTTGAACGTGGAAAAGTTCTTACGCAACATTTCTGTGCGTACGCACTGTTTATACATGAGGCCCCTGGTCTTGAACCATTGTTAGTAAGGTACTAGTACTATGGTAGTGCACCAAAACTAACAACCATGAGTCTATAGGGTCTAAGTCAGTCACACACAGTCCGAGACTGATTTGGACCATCTCATTTAACAGGACACAACAAACAAAAAAAATATCACCGCACTCTCAACACTTCCCAACTCTACTGCACTCTTTAGCCAGAAGTACTCACAAATGTTGTATGTTTTCAGTTCCCGAGAGTGCCACATCTGTATAGTTAGATGGCTTGCTCTGCAGTAATCGCAACATACTGCCGTCTTTCCAGGATTAGCTTCTCATGGTGCATTTTATGTGTGGTACGATGCATTTTTGACAGTGGGAACATTGTATACACTAAACATAAGTATGTATAAAAAACATCCCAAGTATATGAATTTATGCTAAATTTGTCATTTTTAAAACCTTGCAGTTCTTTTAAGAAAAAAAAAAAAGCATTCATGCATTTTATGTGTCCTTCTCTTGTCCCAGAAATCCCATCTAATCAGCCATCACCATGTCCAGCAAACGTGCCAAGGGAAAGACCACGAAGAAGCGCCCCCAGCGGGCTACTTCCAATGTCTTTGCCATGTTTGACCAGTCACAGATCCAGGAGTTTAAGGAGGCATTCAACATGATTGACCAGAACCGAGATGGCTTCATTGATAAAGAGGATCTGCACGATATGCTTGCCTCACTAGGTAAGGTTCAACCCAATTGTGGTATCATTTGATACTCCATTATAGACTCCAGCCCCTCATTTGTATTTTCTTTCTAATTTTTGTATTAAGCAGTACATACCCAAAATGTTGTGAGGGGACATCTGATCTTAATTTGATAAACTTTTAGATTAAATTGTTTACAGTTGTGCTCATTAAGAAATCTCTCTATTATATAAAAAAAAACTCTGGTACGACACGTGACTTTTTCAGAGAGATACTTTTAAGTCCCACGAGACGAGCCTTTGTGCCAAGAGATTTAACCAGGCCCGGGGCCGGAAATAAAAGACAAAGAGTAGATGACAAAGTAGAACATTGTGAAGAGGTTCAAAAACGTTGGAGCGATACACATGCAGAGCAGGTTAGAGATAATCAAAAGTGCTAAAATTCGAAAGCTGCAAAAAAATGTTAGTAAAGATCACATTCGCGCAAACAAATGGAAATTATTACTCGGTGAAATAACAGAACAGCGGAAAGCGATCAAATATATTGTTCAGATTTAAACTTTTAAGTCGGAGACTTGTAGATCGTCTAATTTGTGTTGCCATCAGGGAAAAGTAATGTTTCTTCCCAATGAAGAGGCGTATCCGTGAGCAGGGGCATTCTTAGGCATACGCGAACTACGCATCCGCATAGGGCCCCGACCGTGACTTACAATTTTTTTTTTGTTGTTGTCGGGCTGTGGGCCTGGGGCCCCTGTCATTGCAGCCATCTGTTCCAATCCCTCACGTCGTGTGTCACGATACCCTCCTCATCTGAGTCGAATTCGGAGGGGGACGGGTAAGAGCAGGGGACAGCAGGCAGGGAATCGGGGGCGTGGCCGTGGGACTGGGAACGTATAAATAGCGATCGCTCAGTCTGAAATGTGCATCTCTTAGTCTTATTAACAACGGTAATTTATTATCCAAATTGCAATCTTCACCTAAATCCCTAATAATATTGTACTGGTTACAACCCAAACAGTGTTTTTGAAGTGTTTTGACAAGAAGACAGTGGCTGTCCCCCTCATTCACTGGTGAAAAATCCATCCTGCAGTTCAAGAAGAGACTCTAATAAGGCAATATGTTCCTGTATATGATGTGTACGGATTATTCTGGAAGTAACTATTTAACAATATTTTAGCAAAAAAGGATGAGGTTTGCTTGATTTGAGCATACAACTGGATAAATAACACATGGATTACGCAACACAAGCATTTTCTTAAATGTCTTTCAAATTGTTTGCCATTGTACAGCATTGGCCACCACTGGCTTCTATTAGACCATACATTGTTTTCTTTCCGCTCATTATGAAAACATAAGAGTTACATTTTTTTCTTGTGGGGTTCTAGAATGGCCAAGTCTAAGCCCGGATCTGAATCCCATTTAGATGCTTTTGATTGGAGGTTGGGGGTGGAGATTTGAAACACCCCTCAAACACTCTGCATGGAAGAGTGGAAAAAAACTTTCAATTGAGATTGCTTGATAGTTCTAGGAAATGCCCATTTGAGAAGGCAATGCCAGCTACCACAAACAAGAGTGGACTTACTTTTTCCAAAGACTAGCATGTCAGACATATATATTCAAGCAATAGTTTCCGGCTAATTTGGAAGCCCTGCTCTTCTCTCCCTAACTCTGTGTGCTTTCATGCCAATACTCCGATAAATTCTGCCAGGTGCCACTACCTTATATAGGTAAAGCATAATCATACAGAATGTTACTGTGTTGCTGGCAACAGGCATACACACCTATAGACAACATTGCCATTGGTCATGCAAAGTTAGATACAAAATGGCAGCAACTATACAAATAAACAAGACTTAAATCAGCATTGCCAGAATAATGGTATGATGTATAAACACATACAAATAAATATGTAAAACACACCAAAAATGGAGCAAGTAGACACTAATTCACCATGCATATTTACAACAGGTTCGGTTTGAAAGGTGCCATCTATTTGCTTCCTTCCCAGAAAATACTGACAAGGAACATCCTGCTTCTAGACCATTCATAACTTTAAAGTAAATACTGACGCGTGACCAACTGACTATGGACAGTAACACTGAACTGATCCACCTAAATAAAAGGATAAGTGTCATTGAGCCCGTCTGGTTGATACGTGTCTTGTCATTCCAACAGATGGTGCATCACAAACAATTACAGCAATAAAAAGCATTACTGCAAATGTATGGTGATGCACTGATCTGTTGGAAAGGCAAATGCGTTTTACTACTACATATATTGTAAAATACATTCCAATAGATGGTGCAATAGAATTGTTAATGCTAAAGTTTTCAACAATTACTTAGATTTCAATCCTTCTCAGATGGGGAAGACAGCTAATTACTAAATACTTTTGTTAAATTAATTCCCGGATATTGAGGAAAACATTTACAGCCCAATATTGGCTTCCTATGAACCTCCATTACATCCAAACCCGAGTGTTTTAAGATGAGCAGTACTTCCATGTGGTGGTAAGTTTCAGCTCTATATTAAGTATGGGGCCCTAAAGGATTATGGCTACATTAATTTTGGTATTAGCAAAATAAAAATGAGTATGTGCCTGCGTGTTTTCAGGTAAGAATCCAACAGATGACTACTTGGAGGGGATGATGAGTGAAGCACCAGGCCCCATCAACTTCACCATGTTTCTCACAATGTTTGGCGAGCGACTTAACGGAACTGACCCAGAGGATGTGATACGGAACGCCTTTGCCTGCTTTGATGAAGAGGGCTCAGGTAAGAGCTTATTGGCAGACTCCTCCGCTGTGTTTCTGAGTGAGGATGCCATTCTGAAGAAATCATTCTTTTAAAGTAAGACATGGCAAAATGCAAGAGCCTCAGTACAGTCTGTTAGCTTGTTTTATATAATAATAATTACATATGTATAGCACTTTTCTTACTACTCAAAGCAGGGGAGCCACTTCAACCACCACCAATGTGTAGCACCCACCTGGATGATACGATGGCAACCATTACATACCAGTACACTCACCAAACATTAGCCATTAGGTGGTAAAGGGGCGAGAGAGATACTTAGCCATTTAAGAGACCGGGGATGATTAGGGGGCCAGAAAGTTCAGGTCATTAGGATAAATCTTACTATTTTTGAAAGATGCCCAAGGATCTTTATTGAACACAGTCAGTCAGAACCTCAGATTTACGTCTCATCAGAAGGATGGCGCCCTACTTACAGCACAGTGTCCCTGTCACTGCACTGAGGCATTGGGATCCACACACAGACCACAGAATAAGCACCTCCTACTAGCCTCACCAACACCTCAGCAGCAACCCAAGCTTTTCCTAGATGGCCTCCCATCCAAGTACTGGCTGTGGTCAAGCATGCTTAGCTTTAGGTGGAAGACTGGTTCCGAAGAGTACAGTATGTGGTAAGGCAGCAGATATCTAATAATGTATAGCACATACGTGAAAGCCCATAACGCTTTGAGGTCAATATAAAATTGCATTTTTTGTCATTGGTAAGATAAGGACAGATCTTAACAAATGTGTTAACATATCTATGATTACTCCTTGTGATCCCTTTAAAAATTAAAGGGCAGTACCTGGTGTTCTTACAAATTGCATATTAAGGTCACAGTGTTTTATGGGGGGGGAAAAAATAATGTTATGGCGCCATCTACTGCTGACTGCTGATTAGGTTAATCTACAAACAACTTTTCAGTTTAATTTTTACTCTTCCAGCATTATAAACCCAGGTTGTTACACACAAGGGAAGAGTTGGAGAAAAAGTAAACCTAGAAGACATGTAAAAACAACACCAGCCTGACCATATTCAATAGTATGTTTTCTAATATTTACAAGCAACCATGAACACAAAACTGCCTCTCACTCCCTAACTCGCAGGTTTGTGAACTCTTAGAGAAGGATTTGCCAGACACACATTGGTAATAAAGAAGTCCTTAAAAAGTAGAGGTTGCATTTTAAAGACTTAACAATCCATAACATTTCTACAATACCTACCCTTAGAGGAGGGTTGATTTCAACAGACCACACTGCTGGCCTCTTTAAGTGCATGACTTGAACCCATGATGAGACCAAGTCGTAATACTAGTAGATTCCAAACTCATTCCAGTCTGTATAAAGTAGGTCAGCTGCGGGCAGTAAATAACATTACAAAAATTGCCATAAACATTTTTAATATGATTGTTCATAGCCATGACACAGTAAGCTAATAGCACTATTTGACTTTTAAGGAATGAGTTAAACAGTGTTTTCACGCATTGTCTATTAGCCATTAATGACAAAAAATAAAGTAATGGAATACAGTACAGTACATTGATTGAAAATAAATGCTTAGAATTTTAAGCACTTGTCTAAGTTGTCTGTCGTGATAGACAAAAGGAATAACAGACTAATTTTACTATGGGTGTGTAACATGAATCATCACCTTCTAGCACCATGCAGTGTCCTACTGCAAATATTAATCACTTCCTTTAATGCGTTCTGGGCCAATTTAAAAGGAGTGAATGGGGGAGATTTCAATTTCAACAGAGTGACATCATGGCCGTTTTTATCATGCTAATCAAACTTGCTTCACCTTATTTATTGTATTATCAAGTGGCACAGATACCTAGCTAGACTCCTGTGCTACAACCTATTGGGAATGTAGGCTATCCATCAGAGGCAAGGATCATCACACACTTAAAACATGGTCAGTTGTCATGCCAGACATCACTTATAATCCAAAGCATAAGACAGGATGCTAAAAGACCAAGGGGATCTGGGGCATGCAGACATCAGAGAGTGAGACATGAGCTCTCAAGTCTCAACGTAAAATGCACAAAAGGTCAAGTGGAACCACACAGCTGAGAAGAGATCTCCTCTAGAAATCCTGTAGTGGGAACTAGGTGCAGTTAGTGAGTACCATTACATGCAAGCTAAGCTGTAGTTTGTGAAGTATATACAGTATATATATATATATATATATATATATATATAAAAAAATAAATAAAATTTTCATTTTCTACATTTTCAGGTTTCATTCATGAAGATCATCTCCGTGAACTCCTGACCACCATGGGTGATCGTTTCACAGATGAAGATGTTGATGAGCTCTTCCGTGAAGCACCTATTGATAAGAAGGGCAATTTCAACTATGCCGAGTTCACACGCATCTTGAAGCATGGTGCTAAAGACAAAGATGATATGTAACAAATTTAGTCTATTGGCAAAATCCACACAACCTTTCCCAGATTGCTGCTTCTGGCCGCTTTGTAGTGGGCACTATATTTGTATTACCACCTCCAACAATTTTTTTTAAAATACAGTCCCTTTGCTTTTATTTAGCACAGACGTTAAGGAGGAAATTCTGGATGTGTTGGTTGACATTAAATAGTCATCCATATCAAGCTCCCATCATTTCTCAACATGCTCCCAAAGTTAAGCCATTTGAGGAAAACAGTCAAAAGTGGCTATTCAAGAAAAAGTTTAGCAAATAAAATTTCCATCAGTTAACCACTTGTCAGCCACATCATCAAGTAATGAGAATGGGTAGCAGAACTGTTAGCAAAAATTAAACACTTCCATATAATGAGTCTAATGTGTGCAAATAAAAGCAAACTTCAGAACCACCCACACAAAGGGACAGCTGCACAAGGCAGGACCTGCAGGAGTATCAGAGTGGTGGATCATATGTTCCATAATGAGACTGTGCATGTCCAAGAGTGTACTTTACCAAAGTAAGGCAGATTGTTACGGAAATACTTAAGATGTCCCCTTATCAGCCCCTTTCAAAACTTTAGACCAAAATTGTCTCCTGGAAACAAAAGTAGGGTAAGCTAAACCAGCAGGTTCTAGAGACTGGATGGACGGAACAGCTCGCATTGTTACTCTAAGCAGCTTTCAATAATTATTCTTATTTTGTATTTGTCTGTTTTGATTCTCAGAACAGCTTACACCCAGCCCAGAAATGCATGAATTCATCAATTTATGCGAAGGAACTAGAGCTAAGATGGTGAACCTCTCGGGGTGGTCTTTGATATCAAGTGTGGGGGGCTGCTATCATACAGCCATTGACTAATAGACCCCCCCCCCCAACCTTATGTAGCTTTACCTGAATGTGTGTACCTTTCTGTACTCCAAATAAAATATTAATAACAGTGTTGCCATCTACTATTTCCAGGTAGTATACAAACATTTTCATTTAAATTATCATTTTTAAAGTACATACATATCTTCACCTCTGCTGGTACATAATTTCTGGATCATTACCTTGGGTTTATTATAAACAGTGAAAAGCCCATTATTACTGGGATAAATGCCAACTGATCAGAGTGAAAAATATTTTGAAACAAAAACCAGAGGTAGAAAAAGCTGGGTCTAATAAAAGTTTCCTTGTGGATGGAGTTCAGGCCTTTAGAGATCAGTACTCCACAAGCTAAGTGTGGCACTGGCTCTTAACCATTCTGCTACACTGGCAATCTTTTTACCTTGCCAATTGTTCTTTCAGAATGGGTACATCTTTGATATTTCAGATTATGCTGTAGGTGTTATAGCACTCAAAAAAACACTGCCTGGCATTTGGGGGTGGGGGACATACTGTATTATACTGAAACTGATCACACTATATAGCCAAAGAGGGAACAGTCCCCTTTTTGGGGTTTAAAGTTGTTAAATAACAGATGAAATCTCTGCATGTGTGTGTTAAAGTAATGAGTCTCTTCTTAGAGATGTTACACTGTTTTTTATAGTAGGAAATACTCATCAGATAATGCAACTTGTGTAGAGGATATACACAGTATATAAACACGTTTAAAGAGAAGAAAAAGTTAAGAAAATGATTTTATTTTCAGTCACATGTACAAAAAAAAGTCTACAAAAGAATAGTTTCAAAACAACTTTTCTATATATTGCACAAACTATCCAAATACTTTCTTCAAAAGGTGTCATGTGCCCACCCCCCTATTAGTTAAGGCATCATTGTCAATTTGTCCTTCAGATTAAGGCCTGGCTCCCCAGCCCAAATTCAAAAAGAAAACTGAAGTGTACGGGTTTCAGGCTAGGAATTTGGTTTTGTTTTTTTTTTTTTTATTTTAAACAAGGCACCAATTTGGCCAAAAGAATGTGAAACACTTCATGAAAAAATGGACCGCGTGACTGTGGGATGACATCCTGAGGGTGTTGAAGGAAATTTAAACTCTTGAGCTGCACTTTTTAATTGAAGTTTTACACACAGGACACAAAGCACCCATGTTTCAAATGGATCTCAACTTCTGGCATTATTATATTATCATTTTTAGTTGGCAGCTCATTGTGGAGATTAGTGACCATTATGGCTATCGCATGTGTTTGCAGAGTTGACAAGAACTCTTAATAATGGAGTGGGGGGTGGTGGCTGGAAACTTTCGGGTGGTGATGGGAGATTGGGGGTTGGAAATTAATCCTTCCCCCTAATTTACGATAAATGTGAGCAAACTTGAAATTTTAACTGCTCTTTTGTGACTGACTGCAGCCAAGGATAATCCTCACAGCAGTCTGACACAGCACAAGAGTTTTGCTCAGGATACACTAGAAAAATAAGATTATTGGCTCACCTTGTTTTGCTGCTGGCAGAATACTTAATTTGTTAAATATTATTCAATAATTTCACTGGGGGGTATGTGTGCCTCAGTTGTGCAAGAGTAGTAATGCTCCCCTGGAGACAACCACAAGGCATCTTTCCATACTGCTTCACAATACATTGGGATCACTGTAGTCTTGCTTGCCCTGGACTTCTGCAACACAGAGTCAACGGAAAATAGAACAGCTCTCAAACAGACGTGTTCAGAACTGAACTAGGTATGTGCTGCTAAACCACTGGGATCCGTCACCTTATGGAAGAACTACCTTTAACACTGGTGGCCCATTATGCCAAAAAGTATACAGGGAAAACTCATCTGTAGCATTGTTTGGTAAAGCCACTATAAAAAAAAAAAAAAGCAAACAAAATTGGAAGTCTTTCATCCACAAGACTGATATTGCATACAATTAAAACTGCATTAGATAAACACACATGAAAAATCAAGCTTTCAATATTAATCATTCCCGCAGTCTACGAACAGCTTTTTGTTATGGTGAACAAACTTTATTTTTGCGAGCACTCTTCCACAAGGTCTAGTTTCACTCTCCTTTAACAGGAGTCACACCTTTTGTCAAAGTGGTACCAAACTACAGTTAGTTTGCTAGGCAGCTACATTATCAATACTGTAAGGCAGTGTAATTGCTTTTGTTTATGTGGTGGTCTAAAGCTACCTTTTCAGATCAGATCAGTGAAAGGAGGAGGAACAAAGCTTCAATTTGGTTTTAAATTACATATCCATGCCCTCCTCTAACTGGAATGTAAAAGTACGTTAAAAGAAAAAAAAAAACAAAAAAAAAAAAAACATTTTTGGTCATTTGAAAAGCAGCCCATAATAAATTGGCAGTCAGCGTGTGTTAAACATGCAGCACAGACCATATAAATGTGCAACGGGATCCATGAACTGTGGTCATCTAAAGAATGCAGATCTACATAACCATCAGTTAAAACGTTTGTCAGTCTTCAACTGGATGTTGTAGGTAGCAAGGGTCCTTCACATGTAAACTAATGTGCAACATGGAATATTGAAAAATATTAAAATTGTTCTACAGATTCCTGCACCAAAATCAAAACAAGAGAGAAGACATTAATGCATAGAGGTTTAACAACTGCTGCTTCATACACTTGAACACTTAAATATCACACTGTATTTTCACTAGGTAATATATAGACCCAATTATCAAAACTACTTTTCAACTATCTATTTTTACTGCCCACTACGCAAACCCACAGATTCCAGTCAAATTGGTTAAGGCGAAGAGATATTTAAACTATAATGTGGTCCAGTTTATAAATTGAGAACTAAGCATTTCAGGAAACTGATTTGACTTGTCAGTGCAGGTACAAGATGGCTGCAGGCAGAAACAAGTTTAAAATTGAGGGTGGTAAGGGCTTTCTTTATCACTCCAATTTAGAATCTGTGAGATCAGACAACAGAAGCACAGAAATAGGTCGTTAAAGACAGAATTAATACTACATTAATTTCAATAGGTTAAAAAGGCACTAATGAAATAGCCAGTCTTGCATTAGCAATTTCCCCGCCCCCATTTTGTAGGAAATGTTGCTAGGCATTAGATACAGTTAACACATTCATTTGGGAGGGCATTACATAACTAAAATTGTTCATATGCCAAGAGTCACTAAATTTCCATGTATGGGGTTAAAAACTTAAAACAACTGAAAGAGAGTCAATTATTGATTTTCCAACTCCCTCCAGTATAGCATGGGAGGTCTATTATACCAAGAAGTGGAGATCAGGAAATTCCTCTTAAGGATCCTGAATTTAAAAAAAAATAAAAATAAAATAAAAAGATGGCAGTTGGACCATAAAATGTCAATACATTGTCTCTTATTACATTGCTTTAAAGAAAATTCCAAAAAGTAAAACAAAAAAAAAAAAGAGGGGGGAAGCACTGACTGGCTAAACTTCCTTTTCACAGTAAAGCATGTCATTAAGGAAAAACCCACCATCCGGCTTTCCTGAATTTTAAATTCGGGAAGGAGACAGAAGGGGAAAAAAAAAAAAAAACACTCCATAAAAGTTGTTAGTCTCCTATACTAATACAAGGAGGCTATAGAATACATTCAAGTCATATTTGAAATTCGGTTATAAAATTAGTGTTTTTCCTCAAAGTAACAAAAAGCACATTTCATGTCCTGAGGCAACACACTTTAGTGCAGTCTAGTGCATGCCCCCACTGGCTCCATGCACTTTATTTCACAGCTTCTTGCACAGAGAGAAGACTATGTGGGGTGTTCCATACACACGCAATGGAATTTGTTGGTTTCACACTCTGTCTGCTCTCGGTGTAAGCACTGGTTTGAGAGGTAGTATTCCATATCTGTGTCTCATACATGCCATATCCTACCATTCCCTTTGGCCCTTGCTCTTGACTGATTTGTTTGCCATCACTTGCTGAATTATATGTTGTAGCATAGGAGCTCAGCAGGTCTGTAACATTCTTCTGGGGAGTCCTTGAAATTTCAACTGCTGGAATATTGGCATTCTGAGACACTGTTAGTGTTCCTGAATCCAAATGTTTATATGCATTTGTTGATGATAAGCAAGGGTCACTCTTGGTCGTACATAAACTCTGCTTTTGGCATTCTAACTCAGCTGCTCGTTGCAAGGCTGCATCAACGAGCAGCAGCAAGTCGCTGAATTCCTCAAGGCATAATTCTGGAGGAGTAGGAGGTGGTGTGTTGAAAAGTCCTCCTGCTGGATTGACCGACTCTGCCCTCAGAACGGCAACTGGACCAAAGCTGCATGCATCTGTCAGCACAGTAGCTTGCATGTTTGCATTTCTGAAATCAGACTGCTTATTAACATTCGCTGTAGTTGACTGGTTAATGTCATTCAATAAAGGTGTAGAGGCAGTTAAATTCGTTGTTCCACTTAAAATGGCAGTTGCTGTGCTTTCTAGGATGCTTAGATCAAGGACTGGCGGAGGCTGAATAACTGATGGACGAGGGGAAGCAAGGCTCACTGGACTCATGTCAGGAGAAGTTGGGACACTGCCTACACGAAGTTCAGAGAGTTTTGTTCCTCGTCTGGAGAGTGTGTACTGGTTTGGATCCTTGCCATCCCGCCGCAGCATGTCAGGCAGCAATCTTCTACGAGCATTGATAAACCAATTACAGATCTTGAAGGGGGGGGAGAAGAGGGAAAAAAAAAAAAGAACAAAATTAAACAAAGCCAAAAAGAAAGAAAGAACCCAACACACTCCCACTACAACCCACAAACAGAAAAAGGGTTGAACTTGTAACTTTATATAGAGGGTGAAATTTAAAAAAAAATCCTTTACATTATGTGAGCAGCAAGATTTCCAAACATTTCTTGCATTGCAATTAAGAGATCATTTACTGAATTAGCTAACAAAAACAGTGAATGCTGGGATTGCTGTTTAAAGCATGAAACTGGAAAATATCGCTTCACCCAAACCATTTTAGAGCCCAATTCATGCATCAGATTAAGTTTTCTCCACAGGATCCAACTTTCATTTAAACTATTTTAAACCCGAAAGGCTTAAAAAAAACACACACAGCACTACAGATTTCAAAACATACAAAATAGTGGTGTAAGCTAAGAAATTTAACATTTTCAAAACCTTCCATCAAATTTAAGTTCACAGTGTTGCAAAGCCCAAATCAGCACCATGAGGTGCCACTCCACCATGGGACCCACTCAAAGCAGCACACCCAATTTAAACCTGGCACTTAACATAATTTCCACAAGTTTGGGGATTTGGTACTGAGACAGAAAGCCCACACAGACATTGTAAGAATTAGCCAACTTCACACACTGCAACATTATGACATAAGATTTGAACCCATGATGCTGGATCCAGATTTGAAGTGGAGTGTGAAAAACTAAAACATGAATTAAAAAAATGACATGACAAACATTTTAAATTGCAGAGAGTCTTCCAAAATAAATGTTGACATGATTTTATCAAAGGGCGGCTATTACTAGGGCCTTAAATCATTTTAGTCAGCGAGAACTGGAATGGCAAACATGGCATAAGATCTTGCTTATAATCCATTTGGTATTCTCTCACCAAAAGTAGTCAAGACAAAAACAGAGCTGTTCCTGTTAAAGATAGGATTGACTAAATGACAATGATTTGAGATTGTTCCAATCAAAATCACAAATCATGTCAGACTGGTTTTAAAGCTTTATTAAGTATTGTTACTAACAATATTTAAGTGAAGAAAAAAAAAACATTTTTAAGAAGAAAAAAATAAAATAAAATAAATAAATAAATAAATAAATATTCAGTGCCTAAATGTGGACACCCATTTTTTCTAACAGAAACTAAAACTGCTTGGATTGAAATACAATACAATTTATTTCAGCTCATCTTCACCTAGTATCAACTGTACAAATTCTGATTAGCCATTTCGGTAAATATTTTAATATTGCATAGAGTGAACAAGAATTCACAAGGAAAAAAAAACAGTCAATGGGATCTTATTGTTGAAAAATATAATCGAGAGGAAAATAAAAAAAAACCAGATGGCATTACATAAAATTATAAATTACTGTGCCAACCAGCATTAAGTGGAAACAATACGAAATCGCAAGGACATTAAAGACAAGTATACAACTCCCAATTCAATGAATAAACCTAAAGAAAGCTCATCACAGATTCCACTAAGTGGTTAATGACATTAAAGGAACTGAAAGAACATAGACAGTGGCAGGACATGGTCATAAGAGGATAATGGAGATATTTTTGGACTAAAAACAAAGGCTGCATACTTGCAGTGGCAGACTCCCAATGAACAGCACATTTTTGAGAATGATCCTGTGCCAAGACACTGCACTTTATACCTCTGGCTGCAGGCCCCCAAATAACGTTGCAGGGATCTGTGACTAGTGCAGACTCAACATGAATATACTATTGGAGGCCTGCAGCTGGACCCTTCTCCTAAAATTTGCTCCACTCTGGCAGAAGCCTTTAAAAGGAATACTCCTTCCAAAGATAATATTTTTATATGTTATCCTCATGTACTTTGTAGTGGTGGCTGGAAATAAAAGTTGTAACCTCACATTTTCATGCGAAATGGTGAGAAAAATGGACATGACAGAACTCAATTGTGCCTAATGCTTTACAATGGCAAACAGTGTGAAAAAGGTTCATGGGTGAGAAAAAAAAGAAAGAAAAAAAAAAAAAAAAACACATCTCTCATGGTACCCAAGACTTATCCAGTCACTTGCTCAAGATATGCAAATTCATTTTTTTTGCTAAAATATTGTTAAATAGTTCAGCTGAAGAATTACTGCTGCTTACATAAAGAAAACACAAGATTTAAAATTTATTTGGCCACCAACACAAATACATGTAACAAATTGTATTTAAACATACACACATATATGCATACATATATACATACACACACATATTTTTTTATTTACTTATTTGGGTGGAATATTCCTTTAAGTTATACAAGATTTCACTCTTTAGTGAGAAAACAATCAAAGGAACCCTTCCAACTGAACCAAGGAATGACTTACAAGACAGTTTTTACTTCAGTCTTATGGAAAATATCTGTGGACTTCTCTTAGGATAAAGGGGTTGCTGAACTGATAAGAGACCATTAACTGCTAGAATCAAAGCAAACAATGCTTCTATGTATGTTAAAGAGTGTGCACATTTATACAAAGACAATGAAAACAAATCTTTACTTCCTCACCCCAAATAATTCAGAAGTACAAACAATCCAACACTACTATTCAGACATATTGGACAAACATGCATTCATCTAATGGTTTGACCAATTTGTGTGGGCATGCAGGACTGGTCTAATATAGAACAACTACATAAAACAAGGCAGAGCCAACTTTTTTAGGAGACCGTGTTACTTCAACGTGGATAGTAACATCCCTTACATGTTCTTTAACTTGTGATTGCCCTGGGCTCAATATTAACGGCTGCTAGTTGTTACTGGTCACCAATTTGAATGATTTAGCAAGCACTTTTTAGAAGTACATGCAAGTCAGATATCAGGAATGTTAAAAATCCCTTATCTCTTAAAGAGATGCATAGGTTCAAAATCCCACAGAACCTGCAGCCACTACAAAATGGCAGCTGTGTGGAACTTCGGGCATTTAAAGGTGTAAAGATCAAAGATATACCACATGCAAAATATTTCGGAAAAAAATAAAAGTCAGACGGATAGAACTAAAGTGAAGATGTATACTACTATTAATTTGAGAAGACGTTTAAGATTATATCCCGAAATATGCAAACTCTCAACAACTTTCATTACACACGAGTTAAAATGGCCTTTTGATACAATTGTTTACTTTTGTTTCTGCAAAGTACTGCAATGCTAATAAAATTCATTAATATATTAGTTTTAAAAATTATTTTTTATTTGAATACAAGGACCAATATTTTAGAAACCCAATAAAGGAACAAATGAGAGAAACGCAGCTGAATATTTTGGGGGAAGGATGTAGAGCAGAAGGTGAGTAAGCACAGATAACACGCACAAGTATCTACAGTTAAAGATTTTACATTAAAATATACAAAAGGACCGTATATGTATAATGAATCTAATTGTAGTTAGTTAAAAATACTTAAAATTACTAAACTTATTGCAGCCTGCAAAAAATCCCTGCATTGTTGAGCCCTGTGGATTTATGCCAAAAGTAAGAAAGCTTTTTCATTTTGTTGGGTATTGGGGATACCATACTGAAGCCAACTCCGGTACATAAGGATTGTTTAAGCAGTTAAATTTAAATGTGCTTATCTACAGCATTACACAAAAGCAAGACTAGAAAATAGACTGCAGGTTGGAATCATATTCCATGAACATTAACTAAAGGAATAACATATTCTGAAGCAACTGGTATTTTGAAGAAATAAAAAAATAAAATGAGTTAAAATTTCAATTGCTAAATAATAAGTGTTTTAGGAGTAACAATATTTTTGAACAATTGTTCAACAAACTTACATCACAACAAACCTCACGACACACAGAATGTGTGTGCACCAAGATAAAATTCTAAAATGTTACGTGATACCACTTCAGACTCAAATGCTGTAAAACAGCAGCAAGCGGACATATAATTGCATAACATCTTAACTACTCCAATGATAGTGTTAAAATTCTGTTAAAATCAGCAATCATGTTTTCATTATTGGCAACCAAAGGTTGATGTCCTTTAAAAGTTAATGTTGATCCCTGTAGCCAGTGTGATTTGCTGTACTGTGGTGTGCAAGGCTGATAACATCACTTCAAGAGAGACCCACTGAATTAACAAGCTGATTAAGGCAGCAAGCTCAATTATGGGATGCATGCCGGACCAGCTGTTGGTAGTGGCAGAGAAGAAAATGAAGACAAAACTATGGCAATTACGAGCTTCTATACAAACTACATTTCCCCTCGGGTCAAATCCATCTATCTTGGTGAACAACATACAATTTCAAACCTTCCTGTCTGGCTTACAAGTAGTATCCACACCATAACTCTGTTGCTCGTGAATTCTAACAGATGCAGCTATAACGCTGTCCATGACAATTATGATTAGGCGTACAATGAAGACAGTTTTTTATTATAATAACAACAATAATAATAATAATAATAATAATAAATATACAAATGCCACACATATACAAACAGGTTTTTGAATGTATTTAAATATACCTGCAGCACAGAAAGACTTGTCTGACCAGACAAGCTGAGCTTCTCCTGCTCAGATGGGTAGGCATTAAATCGATGGTCATATAGCCAGTCCCGGAGTACTTGCACCGCTTCTTTAGGCAGGTTTCCCCGTCGACGTTTCTTCCCAGAACCCCCAGAGAGATCTACTGGGAGACTACAACTTGTCCCATCATCTTCACAATGGTCACTGTCTGACATCAATGAGAACTCCTGCTCAAGAGTGGACTCTTCAAATGCTGCCAAGACAAAGGGAAATTAAATTAAATACAACAAAAATGTAACAAATACAGATTTGTACTCCTGGAGATACAGAGGTTTAATTCTCTCTCTAGTTAGCTTAATTTATTCTGGTGTTATAAACAATTGTACTATGCAAGTCAGAAATATCAAGACACACAGTTTTCAAAATTGATTCTTTGCATCATTTACAGAACTGATTCTAACCTGTACTTAACCAAAGTGTTTTTTTTTGTCGTTTCACATCATGCATGGCAGTTAAAGGAACTTCCATTGTAGCCAGTTTAGACTGGTGCATCACGCTTCCATTTAACAGTCACAACCTAATCCAAAATGAAAATGACATTTAGCCAGGAGATGCAGTGACATTTAAGTCTATAAAGTTGAAAAGCATCTCCATTTTTACTTATGCATTCTTGCATGAGGAAACAAGACTTCCAACGTAATGTTTACATACATGCGAGGCTCTGTCTCAACATTCAAATCCAACCTGAAGATCAATATGTTTACATACATGCGAGGCTCTGTCTCAACATTCAAATCCAACCTGAAGATCAATCTCATTTCTCTAGTTTTGCCATAGTCTTTTCTATTCAATAAAACTGTACTGTTACTACCTCATCAAATACTTCTTATCTGCTAGACTTGAGCACGCTATGCAACGCCTCCTCATTCCATTCTATTCTATTCTATTACTCTATACCTCCTTTGCAGTTCAGTTATGCAACCATGACTGGACTGTCCAGCTCTTTGTTTTCTTGTGTATCACCACTGCTATGTGTTCCAACTAATTTTTACACCAAGGCTATCTTGGATTTGTATAGCTGTTGAATATAAGCTGTTGTATAATCTACTTGATATAATTCTAAGATCACCCTGGTGTCTACCAAAGGTGTATCTCTTGTATCCGTTGTGTGTTTATTCCAAATATTGTAGTGCTTAACTTTAAAAATATGATACTGTATCATAGTCTAGTAAGGCACAAATAAAAAATCTTGAAATGTGCACAATGTTAATGGTGCCATAGAAAGTAAAAGTCATTTACAAGTATAAAAACAGAAATATATTTCTTCAGGTCCTTTCATATTTCAAATCATGGCTGACGGAGTTGCAAATGTTGCGCAAAATTAACAAGTACAACTAAACAACAAATTTCAGCATGTTTTTTTGAACTCAACTATAAAACTATTAAAACACAAAAACCCGAAAACAACCGTCACCACTTAAGTCAATTTAGGGTCTCATGGGGCCAAGTTCCATCACAGAAGCACTTGGTGCAAGGCAGGAATCGGCCTGGGATATAGTGCTAGTTCACCTCAGTACCCACTCAAAATATTTCCACATCTTAGAATCACCAATGACAGAAATTAAGACTTTCCCATAAAGAATAGAAAGAAATGAACATATTGTGCAGTACATGAGGTTTCTGCTCCAACTGTGTTCTAGCCATGCATCACTTTCCTACAGGCAACCGACAGCTGCAAGGAGTCGTCATTTTCAGCAGCTTGCAATTATAAATATTGTAACATTAGCTGCAGCTTCAGTGAGCTTCCTGGGTCTTTTGCACATTACTGAATTCAACCATATTTGTTTGCTGGTATGCTGACTTTTTGCCTATGCCAACTATAGTTTTTTCAATAGCTGCCCAATTACCCAGCTTTATATCTACTTTAAAATTAAACACTGGTAAGGATTCACCTACTTATGCTGAAATATGCTCTCTTTGCCTACTTGCTAAGAGACATGGAAGGATAGGCTACATTAGCAGGCAGTGGTTTAACAGATCTACAGTAAGAATCTGGAGCTTAAGTGGTTAAGCATCTTACTAACATGGATACCAGTTAGAACTAAATCACTAAAACATACTGTACTCTTGCATGCTGAAGAGTCCTCAGTGTTAGGTAGGTCTTCAAGCTCAACCTAAGGTTGATTAATGGTGCACAAAATGAAAAGAGATGACCAGACTATATACATGGCCCAATGTGCAAAATACAGCTAAGAAAAACTTATCACTAGCTGAATGTGGATCACACACAATACTGCTTGAACAGCATAAACAGTAAACAATCCACCATTAGAGGAAGCAAGCAAACTGCTGAGTAAATTACCTCAAAGTTTGGCCTGTGTGGTTTAATAACCAAAGGTAAATCAGTACAGGATACCCTTCAGCAAAAACAAAAATAAACCAAGCAAGACTATATTAAATATAATGCATGGACCACCACTTTGATGTATTTTGTGCTGTTCTGTGTTAAACCCATAGACCGTCTTCTCACTTTTAACAGGAGCAAGGGAGTCCTCGATTTCTTCACTGTGAAAACTGGTACGTTACAGATGCAAGCAGCAAAGTCAGGAACATTTACCTCATTTGTGACTTGACCAGTCTACTGGTGCACATCTTTAACAGGTCTTATTCTGGGTAACAGTGCGCACTTTAATACTTAGAACCAGTTAGGAGTATTATACTACAAATTATACTTGGCGGCAAAAGTACAGTCAAAGAAGGAAAAAAAAAAGTACACAATAACTAAAGGTTTAGCCACTTAGGTCAAAGAGATGGGGGGATTGTCGGGGGTTTCTGCTTTAATTTTACATATTTGCGTACGGTACATTTTTAGACAGTTTAGCTATTTTATTATGTGATTGATCTTCTGGCATCCCATGAAAGGTTTATTTTAGGCTTGTAAAGCTCTACTTAAAATACATATCCAGAAATGTAAAAAGAAAATCTCATTGATCTCAACTTTGAAACAAAGTACAACTGAGTTGCTTGAAAATGAAAATGCACCTTTACCTAAAGGGATAGATCTTGCAGTGTTTTGGACTGGGATCTATTTTGACAAAAGTCAAAGACACGTCAAGTTCCAGCCCTCTCTTAGTTTAATTCAGTGGTATAGTAAGCACATGTATTTTATGACAGGTACTGATCTGAAAAACTAAAAGGAAACTTATCCAGAGTTGCTGGACTACCCTTTCAAAAATCTGGAAGTCGGCCATTCATCCATTAAAACACCAAGCCATGAAGATATTTTAAATCAGCAGGCAGTCTCAGAGCTCTGAGGCAACGCAACTGCCGTGTGTAAAGGACTGCATATGGTAGGGTTGGGCACTACACCGTGACAGCAAGGCGAATCAAAGAGAGACCAGCATATTTTAACTGGAGAGAGACAGAATTTGAATAAATGTAGAGAGAGTACGATTACTACGAGAACGCAGTAAGAATTTAATTTTGCGCACAAGACAGTCATATTATAAATAGGCTTAACAAAGAGAATATCACATGGATCTCTCCTACATGGGCCTTTCAGTGGAGGAGTGCATTGAAGAACAGAGGTCATGCAGCAGCTTGTTTGCTATACAGTTGTGGCCAAAATTATTAGCCCCCCTGGAATCATGGAACATTTTCCTAAACTTCTTCCCAAAGTTTGCAACATTGATTAAACTTGATATAATCAAACATCCACCAGTGCTATTTACTAGCTTTTGATACATTTTGTAATATAAAATATATTTTTAGTCTTGCTTTATATCAAATATAGTAAAAAATGGGGTGGTCAAAAATATTAGCCCCATGTTAATGTTTGCTTTCAAAACACACCTACACTAATTAACCAATCAGCTTTGAAACCACACCTGTGCCGTCAATTGGCTTCCTAACAACACTCAATCAGCATAAAAAGACTCCCAAGGAACAGGGCTCTTGAACACATGAGAGGAACTACTGTTACTGACCATGCCAAAGACAAAGGAAATCAGTCTGAAGCTCAGAAAGAAGATAGTAGAGGCTCATGATAAGGGGCAAGGCTACACTGCCATTTCCAAGCGATTCACAGTGTCTAGAACCGCTGTACGTTGCATCATTGCCAAATACAAGGAGCCAAATTCTGTTAGAAACAAACCTGGCTGTGGCCGTAAGCGCAAGATTTCAGGAACTCTGGAGAGAATAGTCAGAGATGTCAGCAAGGAACCCCGGACATCTGCCAAGATGATTTTTGCTGACCTGGCCTCTTCTGGAGTTGATGTTTCAAGGAACACAGTTGTGAGGGCTCTTCACCGTGGTGGGCTTCACAGCCATCGTCCCAGAAGAACCCCTTTACTCAAACAGCGGCACATCAGAGCCCGACTGATGTTTGCCCGTGAACATTTGAAATGTAAAGATGATTTTTGGAAGTCTGTGCTTTGGTCTGGTGAGACTAAACTGGAACTGTTTGGGCACATGGATGTTGCTTATGTTTGGCGAAGAAAGGGACAGGCCTTCAACCCTAGGAACACAGTTGCCAAAGTTAAACCTGGTGGTGGGAGCATCATGCTGTGGGGCTGTTTTGCAGCCTCAGGCACAGGGAGCCTTGTTCGGGCTAAAATTATGTTGACATTCTGAGGGAGAATATGCAGAAATCTGCTCGTAGTCTAGGCTTAGGTAGTCGCTGGGTCTTCCAACAAGACAATGACCCAAAGCATACATCAAAATTAGTTCAACAGTTTTTCAAGGATACCAAAACCAAGATCTTGGAGTGGCCCGCACAGAGCCCAGACCTCAATCCCATTGAGAATCTGTGGCGATTGCTCAAAGTGAATGTCCGTGCTCGGAAACCACGCACTTTGGACCAGCTAGAACAATTTGCAATGGAGGAATGGACCAAAATCCCTCAGGAGACCTGTGCTAATCTAGTAAAGACCTACTCTAATAGATTGTTGTCAGTTGTGGCTCAAAAAGGGTACAGTATTGACTATTAATGGGCATGGGGCTAATAATTTTGGATGTCTCATTTTTGCCCTTTCTTGTTTCCACTCAGTGTGTCAAAATATCCAAACTACAATTAGTGGACCTTGTTATTTTGGACACAGATATGCTTTAAAAAAACAAATATTTGTTGTTAATGGTCATTTTCATATTGGAATCAGGAGTGTTGCCTAATTTCATAAAGGGGGCTAATAATTTTGGCCACAACTGTAAATTAATAGCAATGCAAGTATAACACAGTAGGCACAAGACAAAACTTTGTTGCTTCAAATTCCATGATACAAAATAACAAAAATACGAAGTGCATCTTGTACCACATGACTGAAATGAAACACAAAGACAAATAAAAACAACATAAGCAGAGAATTTAAAAATATTAAAAACTGAAAACTAAGTTATAACAAATTGACTGCACTTTCACAGAACCTCTATTCCCTGTCGGTCTAATCGTGCACAGGTGAAAGCTGTTGGCACACAACTTAGACATCACTGTATATAAAAGTAGGCTGGGACCACCGTTACGTTTTTCACACATACACTTAAATTTAATGAGTCAAATCCTTTGACAAGCACCATGGATCACAGCAGCAACAATGTTTCATATATGCACCACTGATTCCTTAAACTTGCTTTGAAATCAGACTCTTTCAAGACCAGCAGAGCACAAACTAACCATACTGGATCAGTCCTCATGATATGCTCAAACACAACTAACTGGTGACAGCAGCTCTTACAGGGTGAGGATGCGAGAACAAGTGCTTGAAACATTGATATGTGTTTCACTGATGCCAAGTCAGAAATTAGGTACATTAAAACAAGGAGGAATTATACAGAAGTGGATTTTCATTGCCCTCAGCAGCAGTCCACTACAATGGTGAGAGGAAAAGCAGCAAAATTCCCAATGCTCGCTTTTCTGATCAAATCATAGGTCCACTCCTAGTGAATACGTGTATTCAACTGCAGGGGATAATGTCATAACAGAGTGGTCTCAGCTTCATGCAGTGTTAATTGTCATTTTTCTTAAAAAGAAATATAGTGAGTTCTTCATAGATCCAGTCAATGACAAACAGCTAACAGTTTAGAAGGGCATTCAAGCAGGAAAAAAAGAGCCATTGTTGGAGCAATGGTGCATGTTATCTCAGAAAACAAAAGGATCAATTGTCACATGTGAAGAGTACAAAGAAATTCTGACCTGCATGCAATAATTAAAAATAAGTGCAAATTAATATTTAATGACTTACTTTCACAAGAAAAGATTGACAAATACATGTTAAAATTGGGAATATAAACTTGCAATGCTGCTCCTATAAACGAGTGCACTCTTTCTTACAATACTTTCCTTGAAAACGGGAACACCACTGCTGAAGGACAGAGTCTGATATAGTATTTAAATACTTTTTGAGCTTACTATTTACAATGTCACATTTACTGTGTTTATGTACATATACAACAGAACTATTAGTGTATAATTAAGAAAATGTAAACATAACCTATCGTAGGATTATTATCTGCATTGATTACACATACATTCACAACACTTGTTTTCTTAATACCGTACAGCAAAACACCAATTTAAAATATTTCAATGTTTAATATTCTTACGCACTTTTCAGTTTTGAATGGTAAATGGTTGTGATTGATGGCTGGCTGTTCTGTTTTATTCAGGAGTAACATCTATTTTAAAGAAAATAAAGAAGGAATGTTTGTTATACTTGATTTTTATTTTATAAACTTTTACAATAAAAACCAGTGACAAATTTTATAAGTGTGCTGTATCTATTTAAAAATGTAAAAAAAAAAATTATAAACCCAGATATTTTCGTTTTTCAACGTATCAAGCACTTCATAATTGTAGTGGTTCCATTGTATTGTAATGTAAACAGAATACAGTATATGCAGTTGCCAAGGCAAGGTGCACATTTCATTGTATTGCAAATTGAAATTAATAATTGTAAATATAATCGCCAGTTATCTCTGCCATTATCGTGCACCCCTACTCCCAAGTATCATTCATTATGAATAAGCGACCACCTAATCTTTAATCCGCCTAAAAAAAAAAACCTCTGTCGTTAAGACAACTTTTCTCTTAAAAAAGGTCAAATCGCGCACCATGGAGTGCTGGAATTCAACGAATATAAATGAAAAAGGCCATGGAGCTGCTTGCATGTGGTCAGCACGCTGCACGGGAAGTCCTCCATTCCAAATGTTTAAGCCGCTTCCTCCCCACGTCTCCGTGAGATCCGAAGAATTCTTCTGCCTCAGTAACCAAAGAAGAGAAGCCCATTCTGACGTCTCTACCTAGCCAGCGGCAAAACAAACAAAAGAAAGCTGATACATGCAATGCTCCCTGTAGCCACAATTGCCTTTCATTCTCCATCAAGAAGGTTGAAACTACCAGAGAACTTTTAAATCCCCACTGTACTCACGAAACTTGAAGCAGGTCCGACAGGGGATGCTAACTATAAATAAGAGATGTTTCCATGTGTTAACTAAGAAAGTGGGCGGTACTGTATGTGAATAACGCGAGGAAATCTAAGCATAACCTGGGGAGGGGCGTGGTACTATGCAAATTTGACAAACCAATTGGCTGTCATTTTGCATTTTTTCATAACTTTCAACAACAAAAAAATCGCAACATGCGGTGGCCCGTTCTCACCACGAGAACGACTCAAAACCGTCGCTGAAAACCGTCATATGTGGATATAAAAAAAAAAAATCGAGAATGAATGCAGAAAAAGCGAACATTCGCAGCAAACGCCACGTAAAACGCACGTGCGCAAGAAACAAGCGCCTCCTCCGCTACAGCCACGCAGCTCAAATCCAGCCGCTCACAAACGCACTCTGGAAGACAAACGTTCCCTACCACCGTTATCCTGCTATAACACGCATATCCGAATTCATATTAAATCATTAAAAAAAAAAAAAAGAATGAGAATGAATCAACATCCATCTAAAGCAGGCAGCCGTGCATGTCGTATTCGGGATTTAAAAAGGGAGACATTTTACACATCAGATCGCTGCCAAGAACAAGGCTGGTCTTTGTTAAAAAAGTGAAACAGGAACTCGAACGGGTTTCCCCACAGCTGTCAAAACTCCACGACGCCGAGACCACGCATCTCGTGCAGCAGGCCTAGTCTACGCTTCCTTAGTGGTGTTCTAAATCAGCTCGACTGCTAAAAAATATACAGAGATTGGAACTTCATCAAAACAAAAAAAGCAGTAAGCAAAGCGAGCGCCCCCCTCTATCTCCGAAAGTGTTAACTTGATTGCTCCCCATCCCCCAGCACGTTTTAGGCTCGTGAATTGGTCACCTTCCGTTGAGATCCGAACAAAAAGAACAACTTCAACGCGTCGAGGTCCATGTCAACCCTCAACGTAGAAGGTGTCTGTAATTAAAGGGGAAAACGACGTGTGTGAATAAATTGATGTAGATCCGTATGGAACAGAAAGCGTGCTTTGCACTTCTTTAGAGTTTTTTTTTTCTTCCATGAAAAGTTTTCAGATGCGTTACTCTTCGCCGATTCAACATTTAAAAGGCAACGTTTAGCGAGATGCCAGCACACTTGCGGTACACTAGAAGTCCTTAAAACAAATTGTATTCGCACCCCCCAACAAAAACGTTTTAACACTTGTAAATTACGTTTGCACAATAGCAAAACTCGGACAATGTTCTAAACTTTTTTTTTTTTACGTTTCACCATGAAGATGTGCAAAACGCGCGTGGTGGATAGGCCAAAGAATGTCAACTTTCTCAAAATTAGGAAAGTTATTAACTGCAGCTTTAATCCGTGTAAATGAATGAATAAATAAAATAAAGGTCGTTGCCCACCCCGACCCGATGGGTAAGACGCACAATGCATTCCGGATTAACTGTCTTTCCAAAATTCAAACATGGGGAAGGGGGGCGCGTTTCAATCTCGTTCACCCTTCACCAAAGGAGTGCTTTTGAAAACAAACACGCATTGACTGCCTTCACGTTTCACCGACGCGAATTCATGAACGACAGACAACGAGAGGGTCACCCATCAACCTACCTAGCAGGTTCTACTTACCCCTCTTTAAGGGCTTCATTCTCTGGAAACTTTTCTGGCTTCTCCACGGAGACGAAGCTTCTTCTTTTCTTTTATATACAACAAAATCAGCGTCTCTCCAAAATGAAGTTAGTCGTCGTCGGGAAATCCCCCCTACCTAAGTCGCTGGATTTCTTAAGCGACGTTTAACCAAACAAAAACAAATTTTCCTTCTCTTGGCGTTTAATACCTATTTTCTATTAAACTATTTTATTCTTGTTTACGTGAAATGAAATTCCACTAACAAACCCTCTAAAACTCCAAGTTGCCACCTCCTCGCTGTAAACGTGCCTTCTAATCGCCTGTTCCAGACTACCTGCGCCTACTCGATTCTGCCTTCGCCAATCAGCCGGCACGAACTGGCTAATAAGTCCGCCTCCGGCGACGATTTCTACCAATCCGTGGCTTCAGTCGGCTTGACTGACGTTGTAGCGTTTCATTCAGAAAGTGGGAAGCACAGCGCCTGCACACAATGAAGCGGCGGTGGCTGCAAATGGGCACGACTCTGTCTGGCGCGTTTACTCGAGGACTCCCCATTCGCACTAGACTGACACGCTTTCTTGTCACCGCGTACGTGCGTCCGCTTTGGGAATCAGGGAAGGATTTGCGCAGTATGGAGTACGTTTAGGGGGGAAAGGGGACGAAAGAGAAGCCATAATGCGGCAGAATTTACAGTCAAATGGTAATCCATCAGAACTGTGTATTTGTCGCTCTGTTCTTGATCGTGAGATAGCAGTGATCGTTCAAGTAATTTATGAAACATCAGTACTTGGTACAACTTCGGAGTGGAGTGGACATCTTTTTACTGCCACTATGAAACTTTTCTTTTCAGAAATTTTTAAAAACATTTACACTGATTTTCTATTTATTTCTTCCCATTCTGCACTGCCCTATTGTTTTAGCCAGCACCAATGGCCTGCTCAGTGCTTGATCCACCAATCGTTTAACATACATTTGAGACATACTCCATGTCCTTATGGTTTAAAATACTTTTTGTAGACATTCTATAGGTTTGTCCAGTTCTAATTATGCAATTTTTATTACCCTATAACTTATTAAGTTCATTACATAGAAAATCACCCAAAAACTCCCAGACCATCGAGAAGTGTGCAAGCTGACGACATGAAGAATCATCTTCGCATAAATCAAAGTCATTCAGACGATTTGGATCATCATAATTAGATCTGGACCACCCTGTAGAAATGAGTATAACACTCATTACACTGTGTGCACAATTATTAGGCAAGTTGTATTTTTGAGGATTCATTTTAATATGGAACAAACACAGTGCTATCAGTCAATCCAAAATGTTAATAAACCTGAAACCTGAATGTTTCACAATGGAAATGTGAGTGTGAACATCATCAGGGGAATACATATGTGCGCACAATTATTAGGCAACTATTAGTGTGAAGATTTATTATGCAACTAAAGGAAAAATGAAAATTTTCCCATCTCACTTGTTTATTTTCATCTGTTATAGTGAGAATAATAAACAAACACCTCAAAATTTACAAATAAACATCTCTGACATTTCAAAAAAAATAAATCAATCAATCAATGACCAATATAGCCACCCTTCTTTCCAATAACAGTCATAAGCCTTTCCATTCATGGAGTCTGTCAGTTTCTTGATCTGTTGACGATCAGCTTTTTGTGGAGCAGTGACTACAGCCTCCCAGACACTCTTCAGAGAGGTGTATTGTTTTTCTCCTCCGTAAATCTAGCGTTTAAGAAGTGCCCACAAGTTCTCGATAGGGTTTAGGTCAGATGAGGAAGGGGGGCCATGTCATTATTCCTTCATCTTTAAGGCCTTTACTGGCTGGCCACGCAGTGGAGAACTTCGATGCAAGTGATGGAGCATTGGCCTGCATAAAAATCATGGTCTTTTTCCTGTATCACTGTTTGAAGAAAGTGTCTTCGAAAAACTGGCAGTAGGTTTGGGAGTTGATTTTGAGTTCATCTTCAATGCAAAAAGGTCCAACTAGCTCATCTTTAAAAATACCAGCTCATACCAGTACCCCACCTCCATGTTGGAGTGGAGCTCTGTGCCCATTACTGATCCACAGGTCCATCCATCTGGTCCATCAAGAGTCACTCTCATCTCATCGGTCCATAAAACCTTTTAAAAAAATCTGTCTTCAGATATTTCTTGGCCCAGTTTTGACGTTTCAACTTATGTTTCTTGTTCAGTGGTGGTTGGGTTTCAGCCCTCCTTACCTTGGCCATGTCTTTGAGCACTGAACACCTTGTACTTCTGGGCACTCCAGGTAGGTTGCAGCTCTGGAATATGAAAGTACTGGAGGATAATGGGTTCCTGGTAGCTTCACGTTTGATTCTTCTCAAATCTTTGGCAGCTAATTTGCATCTTTTGTTCTCAACACGTTTCTTGCGACCCTGTTGACTATTTGCAACAAAATGTTTGATGGTTCTGTGATCACACACCAATATCTTAGCAATTCCAAAAGTGCTGCATCCCTCTGAAAGACTTTTTACAATTTTTGACTTTTCAGAGTCAGTTAAATCTCTTTTTTGGCCCGTTTTGCCCGAGGAAAACTAGCTACCTAATAATTCTGCACACCTTGATATAGGGTGTTGATCTCCTTAGGCCACACCCTCCCTCATTACACAAATACACATCACCTGACGTGCTTAAATCCAATAAGCATTCAAGTTAATACAGCTTGGAGTTGGAATATACGCATTACAAATGATGATATGGTCAAAATACTCACTTGCCTAATAATTGTGCACACAGTGTAGATCAGCAGGTCATTTAAAAATTTTACATGTGAAAATCGCAAAGTTTTGTTCAGACCAGCATGGCAGGGACTGATCATTATGTACACATTCTGAAAGAGAAGCCAGTGATTTGTTCTGTTATACAATACCAGTCAAAAGTATGGACACACCCAGAAATTTTTATGTTTTTGATAAAAATTAAAACATTGTTCATTATTAATTGGGGACCTTAGTTAACCAAAAATTTATAAGTGAGATTGTGTGTGTGTGTGCGTTTGTGTATAAATGGGCACATAATATTTCTACCTACAGTTGGCTCCTTCCTTGTGATCAATACTGGTAGAGTAGGTTCTCGCTCACCTGGAGGGCCACAGGGGCTGCTAGTTTTCAGTTCAACAAGTTTCTTAATTAGAACCCATTTACAGTATATGCTGCTAAAGCAATATGTTTTTGGGCTTAATATTAGTTCAATCATCTGTTATGATGTAGAACCCTTAATAATACAATTTATTTATATGGCGCTTTTCCCATGCTCATGGTGCTTCACAGAGTCTCACAAAGAACTGCAGGGTATATGTGATATTGGATACAAATAATATCTACATAGGACACAAAATCTGATAAATACAGAATATACAAAGCATTAAATACAATAAAAGACAATAAACCAGAGTAAAATACTAAATTCAATACTAAAAGAAAAGTCTGAACAAATAACGTAATTTGTGATATAACACACAGACATATTACCATGAAGATCTGGACAGATACTTAAACTGAAAGAAGGGGCAGAATCTCAGGGTCAATTAATGCCTTACAGAACATATGAGTTTTACGTTGTTTTTTTAAAAGAATGAATTGAGTCTTCTGATCTAATTAATTTAGGGAGGCATTCCAAAGTCTGGGTGCTATACAGCTGAAGGCCCTGTCACCCACAGAGTGCAGGTTAGTGCTGTGCACAGTGAGATTGGCAGAATCAGAGGACCTTAGTGGGGGAAAGGGAACAGAGCGATGGAGAAGGTCACCAATGTAGTCTGTTGCAAGGCCATTTAAAGCTTTTTAGGTTATTAATAAAATTTTTTATTTGATCCTGTAAGACACGCAGCACGGTGGTGCAGTGGTAGCGCTGCTGCCTTGCAGTTAGGAGACCTGGGTTTGCGTCCCAGGTCCTCCCTGCGTGGAGTTTGCATGTTCTCCCCGTGTCTGCGTGGGTTTCCTCCAGGTGCTCCGGTTACCTCCCACAGTCCAAAGACATGCAGGTAAATTGTCCCTAGTATGTGTATGTGTGTGTGTGCCCTGCGATAGGTTGGCGCCCTGCCCAGGATTTGTTCCTGCTTTGCACCCTGTGTTGGCTGGGATTGGCTCCAGCAGACCCCCGTGACCCTGTGTTAGGATATAGCGGGTTGGACAATGGCTGACTGTAAGACACAGGGAGCCAGTGAAGGAGAAGCAGGATGGCTTGCTGTTGCTGGTTTGTGTAAGGATCCTTGCAGCAGAGTTTTGAATCCAATAAAGCTGTACTATAAGAACAGAAGCGGCACCTGCCAGTAGGGAGTTACAAAAATCGATGTGGGATGTGATAAAAGCATGGACAGATTTCTCAGCATTAGAAAAGGAGAGGACTGAGCGAACACAGGATATGTTACAGAGGTGAAAGTAAGAAAGTTTCTTAATGTGGTTTATGTGGGAGGAATAAAGAAAGGGAGGAATCAAAAATGGCACCAAGGTTCCTTGCATTAGAAGGAGGTCTGATGAGATCATCATCAACATCAATTGAAAAGGAGCTCATTTTTTAAAGTTGTCTTTTAGTGCCAATTTGCAGCAGGTCAGTTTTTTTGCGGTTTAATTTTACATTGCTGTAATTGCCTGTTTTATTTTTAAAAACACACGTATTTAGGTTTTAATTTTTTCCTGTTCGGTTAACCAACCACAGGTTAATAATGAAATGCAAATGAACAAAGAAACTACTAGCTCTCCGGCTATCCCGGTTCCATGTACAATGGCGAATGTGCACTATGAAGTATCTGTGTTAATAAAATGTTTAGAAATACATGAGAGAGAAAAGGGGAGGATCGTGAAGTGCAAATTTGTTCAGGTCCACAAATCCTTTGAGTAATGTTCTCAGAAAAGGAAACTCTAAATCACATGGATGAGTGAAAGCATTAACAAGCCATATCATTAAATACCATCCAGTTTCATTATCGGCAAGAACTGTTTTCTTTTTATGAAATTGATTGAAATGAAAACCTGCAGCCACTGCAGTCTCCAGGACTGTAAGTGAAGATCCCTCCTCTAGGGGATTGAACCAGTTCAGAAAATAGATGGATTCGTCTTTACACATCCTTTGTAATCAGTCCTCAGATCTCCATCACATTCTGTCCTCTACAAGTATGTAGCAACAACAGAAGATGAAAAACATGTTGGATTGTGTAATAAACTGTATATGGTAACTGAAATTGGAAAAAAAATCTTCTATTCATGTTCTGATTTGTTTATTGAATTCTTATTCACAGGGAGAAGATGCTTATTAGAATGCCAGTTTGCTTCCTTAGATGAAGATGGCAGTGTTTTAAACAGGAAGAGCATAGAAGATGTAACATAGTCAATATCCACAGGTAAGAATTGAAACCAGAAAGTCAAAACACACTATCGTCAAGGCCAAACAAAAAAAAAATCCAAAATCAAGGTCAGAGGACAAAGGTAAATGTCTTGTAACTAAAAATAACTGCACATAACGTTTTGAAGGAGTTTATCCTTAATGTCAGACAACAGGAAAAGAGCACACGGGTTGTGACTTCCTTAACCATGTCCTCTGTCAATGGGTCACCAAATTATGGCAACATACAGTCATATGAAAAAGTTTGGGAACCCCTCTTAACTCTTTGGATTTTTGTTTATCATTGGCTGAGCTTTCAAAGTAGCAACTTCCTTTTAATAGATGACATGCCTTATGTAAACAGTAGTATTTCAGCAGAGACATTAAGTTTATTGGATTAACAGAAAATATGCAATATGCATCATAACAAAATTAGACAGGTGCAAAAGTTTGGGCACCAAGAGAGATATGACGTCAATACTTAGTTGAGCCTCCTTTTGCTCCTTTGAGCCTCTAGACGCTGTCCTCCTATAGCCTTTGATGAGTGTCTGGATTCTGGATGGAGGTCTTTCTGACCATTCTTCAAACAAAATCTCTCCAGTTCAGTTAAACTTGATGGGTGCCGGGCATGGACAGCCTGCTTCAAATCATCCCATAGATTTTCGATGATATTCAAGTCAGGTGACTGTGACGTCCATTCCAGAACATTGTACTTCTCCCTCTGCATGAATGCCTTTGTAGATTTTGAACTGTGTTTTGGGTCATTGTCTTGTTGGAATATCCAATCCCTGTGTAACTTCAACTTTGTGACAGATCCTTGAACATTATCCTGAAGAATTTGTTGATATTGGGTTGAATTCATCCGACCCTCGACTTTAACAAGGGCCCCAGTCCCTGAACTAGCCACACAGCCCCACAGCATGATGGTGTTTCTCTTGGAATGAAATGTTCTTCTTCCGCCATGCAAAGCACTTTTTGTTCTGACCAAATAATTCAATTTTTGTCTCATCAGTCCAAAGCACTTTGTTCCAAAATGAATCAGACTTGTCTAAATAAGCATTGGCATACAACAAGCGACTCTGTTTGTGACGTGAGTGCAGAAAGGACTTCTTTCTCATCACCCTGCCATACAGATGTTCTTTATGCAAATTGTGCTGAATTGTAGAACGATGTACAGATACACCATCTGCAGTGAGATGTTCTTGCAGGTCTTTGGAGGTGATCTGTGGGTTGTCTGTAGCCATTCTCACAATCCTGCGCATTTGCCGCTTCTGTATTTTTCTTGGCCTGCCAGACCTGCTGGGTTTAACAGCAACTGTGCCTGTGGCCTTCCATTTCTTGATTGCATTCCTTTCAGTTGAAACTGACTTCATTGGCTGAAAGGGCTTCTAAAGTCCCTTTCACTCTAACTTGCCAAACTAATTCCTAAATCTTCATGTTTCAGCTCAGGCATTACCCTGTTTCATACTTTTTAAAATACATTTTAAAAAGTGGTTTGACTGTCTTGATCAAGAACGCACCACTCAGGCTTCATAAGACTTTTAGCTTATAGAAACTATTAATGACCTGCTTATAAAAAAAAAAAATGGCAATGGATTTAAAAATGAGAACTCATCAATTATTGTCAGATGATTTTCCATAAGACTTCACTATTTTTGTTGTTGTGACAAACAAATATTGTATCGTGAAGCAGTTTTTCATGTCAAGTGCTGTACTCCATATGTTCATATCACGTTTCTGAAAAATTGTTCGAGCCATCCCACATAATAACTTGGAGGTTAACAGAAATCTCCCCAAGTAGCCTTTCTTCCCCTGAAAGAAGTTGTTTGGGACATTATGCTCAGACCATGTAATGCACTAGTAAGACCACATCTGGAGTACTGTGTGCAGTTCTGGTCACCACACTACAAGAAAAACACAGCAGCACTTGAAGCTGTGCAGCGGAGAACAACCAGGTGTATCATGGGACTTAAGGACATGCCCTACTGTAACATACTCAGAGATTTAAACCGGTTTAGTCTCAAGCAGAGGGGACTCTGTGGGGACCTATTCCAGGTGTTCAGAATTCTTAAAGGTATTGATAAAGTAGATCCAGCAGAATTCCTTCCCCTTAATGGTAAATCACGTACTTCAGGATGGCAGTGGAAATTAAGGGGAAGAACTTCTTTATGTAAAGTGTTGTGGGACTTTGGAACAAACTACCAAGACATGGAGTTGAACCAGAAACCTTTACAACCTTTAAGAAGTATTTGGATGAAATATTAGCTAACAAAATGAGCATGATGGACTAAATGGTTTCCTCTCATTTGTTATTTTTTTGTTTTTCTTAGAAATTCCACATGGTGCTCCTCCATGTCTCCATTTATGAGGGAGAGGGGGACTCATGGAGATTATTCTTGATATGATCTTCCATAATTATAACCTCATTTCTAGCAGTGGATGGGGTCACATTTCTGGTTGTAACTGTAAAAGTCCCTCCCCATGGTAGAATCCATTCATACGCATGTATTATGTTGGACTTTAGAGGCGTATATCCTCGAGCACTTCTAGGTGTTGGCATCATCTTCCTTTAGGAATACTCCGCTCATTTGCTTGGACATTCAAGTGGCACTGAAGTACTTCTCTCTGCAGCTTCTGTCCCCAAGAAAAGTATGTTTAATAAATTAGTATGTAGACAAATTATTGCTGCATTCCCCTCCTGTGAATCTTTTTGAGCTCCTGTCTCTCATTCAGTTCCTAACTGCCCATCTATGTGTTGCTAACTTCACTTTGAATTGCAGTGGTGCTCATCAATTTATAAAATACTTTGACAAACTGAAAGTCCATTCATTCTCTGAACCCTCTTCTCTATCTATCTATCTATCTATCTATCTATCTATCTATCTATCTATCTATCTATCTATCTATCTATCTTCAGTTTTGGGTCATAGGACAGGCTCAGATCAAGACAGTAGCCAACCTGTGATTTGGTTATATTTTGTCTTTAGTTTGGAAGACACAATTTAGGAAACGTTCCATAGAAATACATACAAAAGTGTATCACAAACAGAATTAGCATGTTACAGTACAGAGCTTTGTCTTTTTTATGTTTACATTGATTAATTTTCTGGAACCCATTTCAGCAGGAAGGCAGGAATCATCCTGGGTGCCGTGCTAGCCCATAACAAAGTACATTTACTCACTTTTTAAAAAAAAATATACTTCAGTTTTTACGGTTTCGCCATTAGTTGTCTAGATTCCACACCATCCCTAGATCTGCAGTAACTTTTGTTTGTCTTTGCAGTCATCCCTCTTAAGGGGTAAGCTCAGAGATATGCAGATGGATGAACCTATGGTGTCCTGAATATTGGGCTATCCATCGGGCAGTCCGCCGTTTGTGAGACTCAAGGACTGTGTCTCTGATATGGATGGGAGCAACACTGGAGCACCACCAGGAACAGGCCTGTCTGCTTTTCTCTTTACTCTGTAGAGCTCAGACTTTAAGTATCACAGCAGGTCATGTCACTGGCAGAAATTCTGAGATGATTCTGCATTTATGGGGGGTATTGATAAAGGGGATAAGACAGAGGTGAGGAGTCAGGTGGAGAACTTTGTTTCTTGGTACAAAGAGAATTGTCTGCATCTTAACATCAGCAAAACCAAGGAACGGGTTATTGACTTTGGCTGAACCAAAGAGCCTCTATGTCCGGTCACTATTCAAGGAGTAGATGGAAAGGTGGTCCACTCTTACAAGTAGTTGGGGGTCCACATCCATGACAGGAACACAGAGGAACTATATAAGAAAAGTTTTCCTTTAATGTGTGAACTGACATCCTTCACATCTTCTATAACTCAGTGGTGGCCAGTGTGATTTTCAACACTGTGGTATGCTGCTCTGGGCTGGTAACATCACTTCAAGAAAGGCCCACTGAATCAACAAGCTAGTTAATAGTGCAGGCGCAGTTATGGGATACATCCTGGAGCCCCTGGAGGTTGTAGATGAGGAGAGAATTAAAACAAAACTGAGTGCCATTATGAACAATGCTGCACATCCTTCCTCTGATACAGTAACACAGAACTTTCAGCCAATGAATTATTCAGCAGAAGTGTGTCAAGAAACGCGACTGGGGCTCCTTTATGCCAACGGAAATGCATCTGCATAATTCCTCACACGAGTCAGAATTTTTTTCTTGCTTCATAGTCATTCCGGTGTGTGTCTATATTTACTTATTTATTTACTTACTTATCTACCTATTTATATATGTATTTATTTAAAGAGCATCTGAACAGCATATCCCTTCATTACCAAGAGTAGCCTATAGTACTAGGGTGTTGTACCGTGTTAGCCATTATGAATGTAGAGAAGAGCCAAGCAAAATGACCCCTTTTATTGGCTAACTAAAAAGATTACAATATGCAAGCTTTCGAGGCAACTTGGGCCCCTTCTTCAGGCAAGATGTAATCAAGAGTAGCCTATAAAGTATGCATATGAATAAGGTACTTATTTGTATTAAAAAAAGTGATTTTTTTTATTAAACAAACACTTCATTGCAAATGGTAGCCTATAAATATGAAAAAAATAAGGGCTACAAGTTGTAACTAAATATAAAAATGAATCATAACAAAAGTGACGTTTTAAAAACCACGTGGATGTAGATGATGAGGCTGATGACAAGAAAGTGTAAAGACATCATGGGAGCAAAGCATCAGGGTTATACTATAGTTTTGTAAATGGCTTATATTTGAAGATTTAGCAAGTGGGCGGCACGGTGGTGCAGTGGTAGTGCTGCTGCCCCCCAGTTAGGAGACCTGGCTTCACTTCCCGAGTCCTCCATGCGTGGAGTTTGCATATTCTCCCCATGTCTGCGTGGGTTTCTTCCCACAGTCCAAAGATATGCAGGTTTGATGCATCTAAAATTGTCCCTAGTGTGGGCTGGCGCCCTGCCCGGGATTTGTTTCCTGCCTTGCGCCCTGGGATTGGCTCCAGCAGACCCCTGTGACCCTGTGTAGGGATATAGCGGGTTGGATAATGGATGGATTTAGCAAGTGCCTTTTAAAGCAATGCCATCAAATAACATCTTTTAAGGCTCTCCTGTATCATTTGGTCTTAAAATGAAGCAAGTTCAAACTGCAGAATACCCATCTTCAAGGTTAATTCTTTTTATTAGTCTTACCTAAGGTCACTAACAGGAGTGCATCTTAAGTCATTGTAACCGTCACTAAGGGTAGAATGTCTACAATCAAGTGACCATGGGTTTGTACGATTCACCTTGGGCATCCTGTAGTTCATGACCGCTGGACCCAATGAGAGACAGTGAGGTAGCCGGACAATACAAATACAGTTTTTTGTAGTGCGAAAACCAAACAAGATCTTTTCTATTTCTATTATTTTGGTTTCTTATAATGTCCAGTGATGTTCAGATCTCTCTATTATAAAAAAAATTCGGGATGAGACTTTTTTTTACTGTGACGAGACGTGATCTTTTGAAGAAAGACAGAGAGACACTTTCACATTCACGAGATGGGCAAGTCATGTCATACTTACAACCTTTGGAAGCAAGTTCCGTGATACACAATCAGAGCAGGTTAGAGATAATGGACGTAGGAAAATTTGAAAGTCTCAAAAAGATGAGAGTAAAGATGACATTAGCACAAACAAACCAAAAATATTACTCGGTGAAATAATGGAAGAGCGAAAAGAGATCCGATAGTGTTTGAGGATGTCTGGGGGAGAAGAGAGACAAGGCAGCGACTTTAAAACGTACGAAGTGCTGCATGAAATGCAGATAACGCGGCACGGGAGCAGCAGCAATCCAGCAGCTGATCGAGCAAAGAGGAGGTAAAACAAACAACTGTTAGTTGTTTCCCATTGTATCACCGTTTAAGAGGGGTTTTGGAGGAGCGATCGCGTCTCCTTGGGGTGCATTCAGCCACCCTCTTCACCACAGTGCGTGTTTTAGGGGTTGGCGAGCAACACACCCTAGTTTTGTAATAAATAAATCCAGTCTATAACATTGTTCAAATATAGAGAAAGTAATAAGAGCAAAGAAAAAAATCATATTACATTTGAAAATTCAGACAGACATCCTCCTGTAAAAATCCATAAAACCAACACCCTCATCTGTTTGCACTTGAGCTATAAACTTGGAAGTAAAAAATAATCTCGCACTCCCATCGTGACTAGCTCCATGCCTTCATCCACTCACTGACAACTGGAAGCCCAACCACAAAGCGCTGACTGTTCTCTTCATCATGTAAAACCTCTGACCACACATTCAACATCTCAGTTCCCACAAAGGCCTTTTCCAACGCACATTTCCGTACACAATATCCACAGGGCATTCACCCTCCGCCTTTTCCTTTCTTAATTCTACAGGGTGGCACAGGGAAACGGGAAATTTTCAATGTACGAATATGTTCTATCAGACGGTTGTGGCGAGTGCCCTCTTCTACGCGGTGGGGAGGCAGCATAAAGAAGAGGGACGCCTCACGCCTGGACAAACTGGTGAGGAAGGCAGGCTCTATTGCAAGCATGGAGCTGGACAGTTTGACATCCGTGGCAGAGCGACGGGCGCTGAGCAGACTTTTGTCAATCATGGAGAATCCACTGCATCCACTGAACAGGATCATCTCCAGACAGAGGAGCAGCTTCAGCGACAGACTGCTGTCACCATCCTGCTCCACTGACAGACTGAGGAGACCCCACACTATGCGACTCTTCAGTTCCACCAGGGGGGTTAAACGTTAACATTATACAAAGTTATTGTCTGTTATACTTGCATTGTTATCACTCTTTAATTTAATATTGTTCTTTATCGGTATGCTGCTGCTGGAGTATGTGAATTTCCCTTTTGGATTAATAAAGTATCTATCTATCTATCTAAACACCTTACATTTCATCATTAAATGTATTTTGTATTGTACAGGATATGCAATTAATGATGGTAATCAATATTCATTTTATGTTTTGAAGAAAATATCATGAAGGTGTTGTCCATTTCTCTGTACACATTCTCACAGCCCGTTGTGGAAATTCTGCATTGCTCAGCGTAACATGTCAAGAGGACTGCCAGCGATTTCCTCTTCAATCCTCCTTTTTAGTTCAGCAATGGCTACAGGACGTGTGCGGTACACTTGACTTTTAAGATGTCCCCACAGAAAAAAAATCACAAACGGTGAGATCCGGGGATCTTGGAGGCCACGGAATGTCACCGTTGCGTGAAATGATGCACCATCCAAAAATTCGTCAAATAGCTGCCATCGATTGTCAGGGCAGTATGTGAAGTGGCTCCACCTGGGGACTTCTGTTTTTACGGCTAAACCCATTTCTTCGAAATTACGCACCCAGGTTGTAATCGCATGAGCAGACGGGACACGATAATGATACCCTAACTGGTAATGATGCTGAAATTCCCTTTGCGCAGCAGTCACACTGTCACCATTCTTATAAAAGGTTTTCACAGCAAATGCTTGTTGCGCACCACTCTACTGCTCCATTTTAACTATAACAAGGTCACATTGGTCCCAAACAACTGCCGATGCTCCAGGGTCGCCAACACTAAATTCCAGAATTTCCTATTTCACATGCGCCACCTTGTAGTCAGAACTCGGCCTGCGAATCTTCCATCTCTGTTCTTTCTCCAGGTCAATCAGCAGGTTGGATCCCAATATGTAAGTTAGAAGAACAAAAGAAAACCAACACAAAAACACTTTTGAAGTGAGCTACTGGTCTTCACAAAACTACTAAGACGGAGACTCCGCAGTGAGCCCAGCGAACACATTTCTACTTTGTCACTCCGAGGTATTAAATAAATGCTTAAAGGAGAATGCATGATAACTTTCAGCTGCTCTCACCTACCTTCTCCAGTGAACACCACATCGGTGTGCCAGCCAGTGGCGTAGCGTAGTGGAGGCGGCAGGGGGCGGCCCGCCCCGGGCTGCACTTTTAGGGGGCAGCAAAATTTCACAATAAATAATAATAATATCTTGTAAAAATTTGAACCATTCCATTTCAGATTTTTGTCGCTCCTACGATTGGGACCGATTGAAATGAGCACGGAATTTTTCATTACTTATTCTGTGACGAAACTGGGGAATCCCCTTTCTTTAAATGAATGTATAATAATGACATCTTGCTCATTGTAGCGACTGGCAACACCGTCTGTACTCAGTACAGTAAGACATATATACATCACTTTTTTATTTGTAACCTGTACAATACACAATAATGATGATTGTTCTTGCTGAAAAATTCTTTAGAATTACTGTATATTTTAGTCTTTTAAATTGAAATACCTAAATAAGGGGGCGGCGAAATTTTCCTCCGCCCTGGGCAGCTGACACCCACGCTACGCCACTGGTGCCAGCAATACCCACTCGCCCACTGGTTCTCCTCACACGTACTCAATGATGCAATTAGTATCGCCGCTGTTCTCTTCTATACATGTGCACAATTTGTGGATCACCTTCATCTCCAATTGCCGATAATCACTTGGTGCTGCCTTCCCACTAAAACACCTCAGCACTTGGAAAGTCCCATGCACTTCCATGCCACTTGAGACATTACCTGCACCAAGCCCAGATTAAGACCGCCAACAGGACCCTGGGTGACTTAGCTCCTTAACAGAGAGTTGATCACACTTCTAACAATGCAGACTGCAGACACCCGATCGGTTCATCTAGCAGGCCCTTCTTACTTATTTTGGCGTGCAGAGACTCAAAGGTTTCATTTGGGGTGTGGAAAAATGATCCAAAAAAGAAGGAAACTCCACAAAATAAAGTTTTGGGGACCGTCCCCGTATATTGTCCTATGGACAAAATAATGCAGAATGAAATTCAAAGTTGATCAGAAGTATTTTTTTTTCAGTTACAATTGACAAAGTTGTTTTCACAAAACAGAGTTTATATAGACAGATGGATTACGGGAACAGGAAATGGTTGGCAAGAAATGGCGTCACTGTGGAGGAACCGGAAGTGATGTCCAAGGGGCGAGACTGAAGTGATGCCAAATGGAGTTGCCGCAAGTGATGTCATGACGGCCATTTTGGAACCCGGAAATAGCAGCTATTACTTTCCTTCGGTTTTCCTGTTGGGAGAAGAGGTTCAGGTAATTACCACGTGACAATCCTTCATCTCGTGATATTTCACTCACCTTTGAGCATTTTGACTGTCTCCTAATCGCTCGTGTGTGACAGGGGGTTGGAGGGTGATTAGTGAAAAGACCCATTGCTGCCATGTGCCCCAGGGCACACACCCAGAATACCCTTATGGTAGATCTGCCCCGACCTGCACCACCCCCTCCTCTAGGTACAGTGCCCTCCATAATGTTTGGGACAAAGTCACATTTTTCTTTGATTTCCCCCTTTGCTCCACAGTTTAAAAATTACAAATCAAACAATTTTGACATCAGAATTAAAGTGCACATTGCAGACTTTCATTTAAGGGGATTTGAAGCCATTTCAGTCTCAAAATGTAGAAATAAGAATACTTTTTATACATCGTCCTCCTATGTCAGGGCACCATAGTGTTTGCACAATTGGCGTCTCATGTGTTTGTGATTCCTCAGGTGGGTTTCATGGCTACATAAGATACCTCAACCTGCTTCTTCCCTTTGGAGTCTGCAGTTGTGATTGTTCAAGATGAGGACGAGAGCTGTGCCAATGAAAGTCAAATTTGCCATTATGAGGCTTAAAAACAAGAATAAAACCATCAGAGACATCAATAAACCCTTAGGATTACCTAAAACTACTCTCAGGAATATCTCTCTATTATAAAAAAAATCCTGGAGAGAAACAGTAGGGTGACGACACGTGATCTTCACGTTAAGATCACGGAAGACACTTAAAATACCTGCGAGACTAGAGAGATTGGCCACGGAGCGTCTCGCGGGGACGTAGAACAGAGGTGCCCACACTTTTTTGGCTTGCGAGCTACTTCTAAAATGACCAGGTCAAAATGATCTATCTACATTAAAAATGCTATTATATATATATATATATATAGATCTATACTAATAAAAGGCAAAGCCCTCACTGACTGACTGACTGACTCACTCACTCATCACTAATTCTCTAACTTCCCGTGTGGGTGGAAGGCTGAAATTTGGCAGGCTCATTCCTTACAGCTTCCTTACAAAAGTTGGGCAGGTTTCATTTTGAAATTCTACGCGTAATGGTCATAACTGGAAACTATTTTTCTCCATATACTGTAATGGAGTTGAGCTCGAAAGCCGTGGGGGGCGGAGTTTCGTGTGACGTCATCATGCCTCTCACGTAATCACGCATTACGTAGAAAACTAGGAAGAGCTCCAAAAAGCGCTGAAGAAAACATGCATTATATAATTGAGAAGGCAGCCAAACAATAAGAAGCGAGCGAGTGACATATACAACCATATTCATGAGTGCTGCTACTTCGGAAACAAAGCACGGTGTAAACCTAAAGTTTAAATTAAGTTCATAGACAGGCTACCGCTGGCGTTTGTCATGCCCACGGGTAATGCGGGATACAAGTTTAATGAGAAGACGCAGGATATCAACGAGAGTTTTGATCACTTTGTAACTAAGTTAAAATTGTAGGTGAAGGGCTGTGCTTATGCAAATTCCGAGAGACTGTGTTTGTGGGGGATTGACAGTTAAGGCGGGTGGGGGAGTCACGTCATCATCTCCCCTCCCATTCATCTCATTTCGCTCTGAGCTGAGCTCTGCAGAGAACGCCATCTTGAGGAACCAACTTTGTGACGCTGCAACCAAATACTCACAGAAAAATCCACAAGTTAATACATACGCTGTCTCTACAATTTCTCCACACTGAATCCTCCAGGCACTACTTACAAAAGGTTACATCGACAATCGTGTTACGTTATTTTTAAAATGTTTCCTTTTCTTAGCACAAGCACAGCTGAGAAGCTTCGATGCATGTGCTCCATAACGCGTTAAAAAAATCACGCATTTAATCACACTTTGTAATACAAACAAATGGGAACTTCTGTCAATGCATGATTTCATGGTACACCGATTACATTGATCAGCGCTTCCCGATTCATTTTAGCCTCGCACTCCCTTGGTTTGAGAAGAAGTATGAAAAAATATGAGGTTAACACAGAAAAACAGATCACCAATTGAAGCTTTATGAATAATCGATTCGCCATCAATAATTGTTTTGGTAAAGCCATACTCAGTGTAATCCTCCTTCCATTTTATAAATTTTCCGCCACTAGCCATGATTAAATGAACGGTAAAAAAGTAAGTGAAGCGAGGGTGACTTATTCAGGCAGGCAGGTTACAGCTCAATAGCTCGAATTTGGATATAAGTAGGTTCTATTTAGTCCCCAGAAATATCTTTGGTAGGAATGGAAGTTGAATTTCGTCTTTAAATTTCTATGGTAAAGAAAAAGTTATGCAATGATGACTACATTTAACTATATAAAGTCAAAACTTGTATATATAAAGTCATTCCCGAATATATAAAATAAAAACTTGATTATATAAAGTCACTGTCGGAATAAAGTCAAAACTTTAATATATAAAGTCAGCGCTGGAATATATAAAGTCAAAACTTGAATATGCACTCACCTAAAGGGTTATTAGAAACACCATACTAATACGGTGTTGACCCCCTTTCGCCTTCAGAACTGCCTTAATTCTACGTGGCATTGATTCAATAAGGTGCTGAAAGCATTCTTTAGAAATGTTGGCCCATATTGATAGGATAGCATCTTGCAGTTGATGGAGATTTGTGGGATGCACATCCAGGGCATGAAGCTCCCGTTCCACCACATCCCAAAGATGCTCTATTGGGTTGAGATCTGGTGACTGTGGGGGCCATTTTAGTACAGTGAACTCATTGTCATGTTCAAGAAACCAATTTGAAATGATTCGAGCTTTGTGACATGGTGCATTATCCTGCTGGAAGTAGCCATCAGAGGATGGGTACATGGTGGTCATGAAGGGATGAACATGGTCAGAAACAATGCTCAGGTAGCCCGTGGCATTTAAACGATGCCCAATTGGCACTAAGGGGCCTAAAGTGTGCCAAGAAAACATCCCCCACACCATTACACCACCACCAGCAGCCTGCACAGTGGTAACAAGGCATGATGGATCCATGTTCTCATTCTGTTCACGCCAAATTCTGACTCTACCATTTGAATGTCTCAACAGAAATCGAGACTCATCAGACCAGGCAACATTTTTCCAGTCTTCAACTGTCCAATTTTGGTGAGCTCGTGCAAATTGTAGCCTCTTTTTCCTATTTGTAGTGGAGATGAGTGGTACCCGGTGGGGTCTTCTGCTGTTGTAGCCCATCCGCCTCAAGGTTGTGCGTGTCGTGGCTTCACAAATGCTTTGCTGCATACCTCGGTTGTAACGAGTGGTTATTTCAGTCAAAGTTGCTCTTCTATCAGCTTGAATCAGTCGGCCCATTCTCCTCTGACCTCTAGCATCAACAAGGCATTTTCGCCCACAGGACTGCCGCATACTGGATGTTTTTCCCTTTTCACACCATTCTTTGTAAACCCTAGAAATGGTTGTGCGTGAAAATCCCAGTAACTGAGCAGACTGTGAAATACTCAGACCGGCCCGTCTGGCACCAACAACCATGCCACACTCAAAATTGCTAAAATCACCTTTCTTTCCCATTCTGACATTCAGTTTGGAGTTCAGGAGATTGTGTTGACCAGGACCACACCCCTAAATGCAATGAAGCAACTGCCATGTGATTGGTTGATTAGATAATTGCATTAATGAGAAATTGAACAGGTGTTCCTAATAATCCTTTAGGTGAGTGTATAAAGTCAGCGCTGGAATATCCATCCATTTCCCAACCCGTTGAATCCAACCACAGGGTCACGGGGGTCTGCTGGAGCCAATCCCAGCCAACACTGGGCGCAAGGCAGGAACCAATCCTGGGCAGGGCACATGCATCATTTTCAAAACATTAACCGAACAGTGTTTTTTTTTATTTATTTTTCTGAATATGTTTTTGTTAACTTAGTTCAGTTCAGAGTCGTTTCAATCAATAGATTTTGACTTTCACTTTATGTATTCAGGAATGAGTTTATATACTCCGATGTTGACTTTATATAATCAGGAATGCCTTTATAAATTCCGACGCTGACTTTATATATTCAGGTTTTGACTTTATATATTCAGAAAATCAATGCATTTGCCTGTTTGGCACCCCATAGTATATGTGTGTATGTATATATGTACACATTGTCAATCATGTTACGTTATTATTAAAATGTTTACTTTTCTTTTTACTTCTCCGCTGCCAAGCTGAGTATTTTGAGATATATATATATATGTATATATATATATATACTATATATATATAAATATATACTGTATATATATATACTGTATATATATATATATACTGTATATATATATATATATATATATATATATATATGACAGCAACACTCATATCAAAGACAAAACAATTACATTGACAATCATGTTACGTTATTTTTAAAATTTTTCCTTTTCTTTTTCATAACTTCTTTAACACACTACTTCTCCGCTGCGAAGCGCGGGTATTCTGCTATAGTATATATATATATAACATTCAAGGCATTCGTAGTCTGAATCACAATCTGATTGTATGGGTGGTTACCTACCAGGTAACGCTTGTGGCTGGTCAGCAAGTCGGCTAACGTCCGCCACGGTGCCCTCTTTCAGTTGCGAGAAGCAGATCATAGAATGGTTGAAACAGTTCTTTACTGTCAAATAAAGCAAAGGATACGCGACACATGTTTCGACCTAATTCTGTGCTCATCAGGCGTACACACTCACTAGAGCCCCCACTCAGGAATCGAACCTCGGACACCAGGGCTACAGGCGAAGCCTATTTGACAGTATGTAGATCGGGGTAATTACATTCAAGGCATTCGTAGTCTGAATCACAATCTGATTGTATGGGTGGTTACCTACCAGGTAACGCTTGTGGTTGGTCAGCATGCTTTATACATAAAATGTATGTTGTCGTATAACTGAATAACCTTTATAGCACAATAACAATTCAATACATTTATGGTCACTACAGTATTTGGATTTAATAATCGTCATGTGGGAAAAGGCTGACACGTATAAATAAGTAGAGCCGAATAATGCAGTCAAGGAGATTTTAAATTCAGCCGAGTGAAAAATGACGGCTGTCCGATTAACTGTGATTTTAGTTCCCTCTCTTTTCTCTTTTTAAGATCGCTTTTCGGCAGGACGCCAGTTTCATGTTTTTTATGAACAGTTCGAAAGTGCCTCTCCACATTTTCCTTCTTTGAAATAGCAATGATAGATTGAAAGATCAGACAAAAAGCACTTCGATCGTGACATTGTGAGAAAAAAAATCCTCTTCCAATTCCACATCCAGCCCATACCCTCCCCAAACAATTTTTTAAATCCCTTCTTTAGTCGATATAAATTGGAAGGCTAACTAGATCACAGCCGGAGTTTTGCAGTAGCTCGCGCGTTTGATCGTGTGTGCGGGATGACCAGTGTGTTAGAAGAGAAGAGATCTCAGACTGGCCGCCCTGTATGTCAATCAAGTGGCAAATGCCATAGGAGGATATATGATAGACTGACGTTTAAAAAAATTTTTTTGAATGCAACGCGATCTACCTGCACTACCTTTGCGATCGACGCACTGGGCACCCCTGACGTAGAACATGATATTCCTGCAAGACACGCCCTACTTACAAATAAATAAGAGCACGGGCAGCCAGCCACACACTCAGTCGTATTTTGGCTTTGAGCACACACAGATCCAGGGCTCTCAGTGCATATAAAGTGTATAAGGACAATACGTTATAACATTGGTTCTCAAACTGTGGGGCGGGGCACGAAGTAACAAAAAGGGGGGCGCGAAGATGTGAAAAAAAGAAAACAAGAATCAAAAATATGAAAAATACATCTATTGAAACCAAAACAAATTAACTTAAACTACTGTATATTCTAATACTAGAAAAATAAATACAGAGTTAGATAAATGTCGATTAAAGTTAAGTAGGTATAATAAAATATGCCTCTATGATATATCATTAATTAAAAAAGAACAAATTGGTAAAACGTTTAAAAAAAAGTTAGGGGGGCGCAATTAAAACTGTTATGCTCGGGTCGTAAATACGTAAAAGGTTGGGAAACGCTGTGTTATAAATGAAACATAGAGGACAAAGCGAAGAAGAAAGCAGCGTGGAGAAAAGAGACTCAAAAGTGTTGCAGAGAAAAAAGAGCAAAAAAGAAAAAGAATAATCGAGGTGCAAATTCAGAAAATAAGGAAAGTCATTATCAACCCGGAACAAGTGGAACTGAAAAAAAAAGGCAGGTCCAACCCGGCTCAGAATTAAACAAACAAAGACAAAGTAAAACTTCATAGAGACGTTCACAAACGTTGGCGCTAAACACATGCAGAGCAGGTTAGAGATTATAAAAGCAGTGGAATTCGAAAGGCTCAAAAAAGTGTTGGCGTGATACACATGGAGAAAGTTAAAGGATATGAAAGTAGGAAAATTAGAAAGTATAAAAAAAAAGAAAGTAAAGATCGCAGGAGTGCAAACAAACAATCTGCTTCATTTAACTAGGCACCGGACTAACTGGTTTTGCACAATAATCACTGCACTACTGCACCTTAACACTTATTTCTACTTTATTCACATACTTTTACTTATTTATTATGTTTTACTATACTGTTATCTTTCAATCTATGACTTTTTGTTAATCTAACTGATATTCTTCTAACTTTGCACAGTTATTGATAAGCGGATCAGGATGCATTTCAGTGTTTGTTGTCCTGTATAATTATGCATGTGACAACTAAAGAATCTTGAATCTTGAGAATTTCAAAAGCGGAGTCTATTTCGCATGCATTTATTGGTTACTTTGTAAAAAAAAAAAAAAAATTAACTGCTGATGATGAAGATTGTTTTGTTTCTGCTGAAATTCCAAACAGAGAAAGCTATCCTGAATTATGGTACAAAGCCATTAAACACACGTCTCTTGTTTTTATATTGTTTTTACAGAAAAAAAAAATCTTAAAAGTGTGTATCCAGAAAAACAAAAACGAGGGTTGGCGAGCGAAGCGAGCAGGAGGTGAAGCCCCCTAATTCATTAAGAAGAACAAACACACTGGTGAGCTCAGTAATTACAAAGGGACTGGTAGGCCAAGGAAGACCTCCACTGCTGATGACAGAAGAATCCTCACTATGGTCAAGAAAAAGCCCCTAATGCCTGTCTCCCAGATTCAGGAGGCAGGTGTGTGTGTGTGTGTGTGTGTGTGTGTGTGTCAGAGACGACTATCAGCAGAAGACTTCATGAAGTCACAAACAGGATGGCCAGGTTACATTTTGTGAAAAAGGACTTTAGACGGCCTGGAGAATTCTGGGAACAGGTCTCGTAGACAGATGAGACAAAGATGAACCTCATCAGAGTGATCGTGAGAGCAAAGTGTGGGGAGGAACTGCCCGAGATCCAAAGCAGACCACCTCATCTGTTAAACATGGTGCTGGGGGTGTTATGTCTTGGGCATGTATGGCTGGCACAGATCCTGACACACTTCTTTTAACTGATGATGGAACTGCTGACTGCTGTGGCTCAATGAATTCTGAGGTGTACAGAAACATCTCATCTGCTCAAGTTCCAGTAAATGCCTTAAAACTCATTGTATTGTGTTTCATCCTTTAACAAGATCATGAGCCAGACATAATGATAAGGCAACACAAGAGCCCATCAAAGCTAAAGCTAAAAATGAAAAATTCTGGAATGGCCAAGTTAGTCTCCTGATTTAAATCCAACTAAGCAGGCCTTCCATATGCTGAAGAGAAAACTTATGGGGAGAAGAGCCCAAAACAAGCAAGACCTGAAAATGGCTGCATTAATGGCTTCACCACCAGAGAAGACCCTCAGCACCTGCTGATGTCTATGAATTGCAGACTTCAAGCACTCATTGCATGTGTGGGATATACGACAAAGTCCTAAATATGACAACGGCCTAAATAAACCTGCCATTGCTGTGCTTAACATCATGGTGCCCTGAAATGGGGGGACCGTTTAGAAAAAGTGTTGTCATTTCTACATGGTGTGAGCAAAATTTATGCAAATCTCGTTAAATGAAAGTCAGCAATGTGCACTTTAATCACACTGAATTGTTAGATTTGTAATTTTACACTGTTGAGCAAAGGGGGAAATCAAGGTGACGTGTGCCTTTGTCCCAAACCTTATGGAGGGCACTGTAAGTGCATGCGTTAACCAATTTGCCAAAATCTGACAGCCCTGCGATATGCCACGTCACACTCCAGTTTTCAGATCTTTTGTCAGGAAGGCCCAAGCGTGTTTAGTGTGAGGTTTGTTACACATGTATTCTTTGGACCTCTGAACATGAACATTTTAAATGAACATTTTAATGGCTACTTCTTGATTACGTGTTTGCCAAAATGCCATAAACAAAAGTCAGATTTGCATTGATCTGAAACTTCTAGATATAAAAGGAAGTTTATAAGTTACTATCTGTGTAAGCCCGTGCTGTAAAAAGCCCTAGAAACTATTGAAATTGTCAGGAAAAAAATTGAAATGCAGAGTCGGCGGTTTTGTTTTTTTTTTGCAGATGTGCTCACCTCGCTTGTCTATCAGCAGCTAAGCGATTTTTTCTCTTGTCTGAGGTTTCGTTTTGCTGATGTGTTTGCCCCCGTTGTCTATCAGTGGCTAAGTGAGTTTCTCTCTCGTCGGAGGTTTCATTTTGCCGATGTGCTCGCCTCGCTTGTCTATTAGCGGCTAAGCAAGTTTCTCTCTCCTCTGAGGTTTCGTTTTTCCGCTGTGCTCGCCTCGCTTGTCTATCAGCGGCTAAGCGAGTTTCTCTCTCGTCGGAGGTTTCATTTTGCCGATGTGATCGCCTCGCTTGTCTATCAGGGGTTAAGCGAGTTTCTCTCTCGTCGAAGGTTTCGTTTTGTCGATGTGCTCGTCCCCATTGTCTATCAGCGGCTAAGTGAGTTTCTCTCTCATTGGAGGTTTCGTTGTGCAGATGTGCTTGCTTGCTTGTCTATCAGTGGCTAAGTGAGTTTCTGTCTCGTCGGAGGTTTCGTTTTGCCGACGTGCTCGCCTCGCTTGTCTATCAAAGGCTAAGCAAGTTTGTCTTTCCTCGGCGGTCTCACTTTGGCGACAGAGTCACTTTATTTCAGTTTCATGCTGTTGCCTCATCCTTCTTACTTCTTCTGATACGTTAACTTGGGGCCGCCTTGCTGGCTCTTTGAGCTTCATGCTGTAGCCTCGCATTTCCGGGCTGGACAGACAGACACACACACTTCCATGTGTAGACATTTATATAAAAGAAACTTTATCACTTTTTCTCCAATTTGTCCAAAAGTTGTTTATTGCTTTCCTTCCCTTAAATGCCGAGTTTTGCTCAGGAGCAGTGACATCTTGTGCTACCTCATTTATCCTATTCATGATTCCCCAAGCTAATATCTTGGGGAGTCTCGGCACAATAAACTTATCAATCTCCAGCTTTCAACCTCAGGGCTGTCATCTTGTTTTTGTATCAATGCCTGTTAAGATTGTATCAGACATTAATAAAAGAAGCAACATGGGGTAACTTCCTTTATTAAACTCTGAAATTCAATATAGTATTTTATTGCCAACCCGGGATTTTGCCATTCTTGTCTCTTCTGTGTTTCCAGTTTGAATTACTTTAACTTGATTCACTTGCTATAAACTAAAGGCACCTGTCTGTTCTTCTATTTTTATTACAATTAGGAGGCTTTGCCCCCTGCTTGCTTCGCTCACCAACCCCCAGGCCAGTGCTACACGCTAGCTTCTTTGCGGTTCTGCCACTCGCGTGGGGATGTGGGTGTACAATTTAAACAGATTTTAATTTTCGTTTGAAGTGTTACATTTGCATCAATGCGATGTATTACTGTCTGTGATTGAATTTCATTTTTTCTTTTACTAGGGGGCTCCGCGCCCTCCTCGCTTCGCTTGTCCACCCCTGGGTTTGGTTTAGCGGATATACAATTTAAAGAGATTGTTATTTTCATGTGAATTGTTAAATACATTTGCAATATTTTCACTTTTACTTTAAAACTTTTGTAAAAACAATACTTGTCTTTTATTTCCGGCCCTGGGTGTGGTTAAATCTCTTTCTCGTAGGACGTATAACGCTGCTCGCGTTGTGAAGAGGGGGGGCAGCTGAACGCACACTAAGGAGATGCTGTCGGATCATCTTATGTCTAATTGCTGCTGGCTCACTGTGTTGTTTGCTTGTCGCGCTGTGCGTCGATCATTTGAAAGCCTGTACAGCAGCTGTCCTTTTGCCACTTCGCGTCTCTGCCGCTCCCATTGTGAAATGGGGGATAGCTGAACGCACGCTAAGGAGAAACGGATGGATCATCTGCTGGCTTCCTGCTACTGCTGCTGGCATATTCTGCTTATTGCTTGTCGTTGTTTTAAAAGCTGGGAGCACATGATGTCTGCCTGCCAAAAGCATTCCAACAGCTGCTAGCTTAGATGTCCATGAACTTGTTTTAAATGTTGTCTCACGTGACGTTAAAGTGGCTCTCATGGGACGTCAAATTGCAATCCCTTGGCACCAAGTCTCATGTTAAATCTCGCTCTGTGGCCAATCTCTTTCATCTCGCGGGTCTTTTACGTATCTTCCAATAAGATCACGTCTAGTCTCCCTGGTCTCCCTTCCACCCAGATTTTTTTTTTATAATAGAGAGAAATAAAACAACGTTTTGAATGTTTGTCCCTGAGATTTGTTAATTGTCTTTGTAAAAGCTATTCTAACGGGAAACTGTTAACATTTTAATACGAATATCATATCAAGATTTCCTTTGTTGTCTAATGTTATCCCCTGAAGATGTACTACAGTACCTTTCTTGGATACGTCCTTCTTTCTACAGTAATTTGCGCGGTGGAAGACCGGACAGTGTTAACAGTTGTAGATATTCTTCGGGATATTGTAAGTCAGCATAGTCTATCGATATGCATTTAACCAATTTGCAGTGTTACCGATCAACATTTTTGCCGTAAATTCATTTGATTTCATTGTTTCTTGATGCTAGGATTGCCCGTGTACTTATTTTTTCTCTTGATAACCCTTCATGATGAAATTCTTCAATAAGATTTGGACATAATAAGTCTTCTTTAATTGAGAACTTAAAGCGAGGAAAACGTTAAAATTTATAAGAGCTGAGAGCACAGGAAGTGTGTCTGTCAAACGCATTCACAAGAATGAGAGGTGAGAGGACCGTGGTCTTGTATGAAAATGGTTGATAGGAGGGCGTGACTTGAAAGAATCTCATGGCAATATTCTTGTCTTGCGGGACTTGAAAAAATATTTTCCAAAAAGTCTTGCCGTGTCGAAAGATTTTTTTTTTATATAAACAGAGAGATGTCTTGTGATCTGCTAGAGCACATCCAAGTTACAAGAAAATGGAAGCAAATCTTTTAGAATCACCTGGGTCCTCATGTATAAACGGTGCATATGCACAGAAATGTTGCGTAAGAATGTTTCCACGTTCAAATCGCGATGTATAAAACCTACACTTGGCGTAAAGCCACGCAGATTTCCACGGTACCTCATACCTTGTCGTACGCAAGTTCTTCGCTCAGTGTTGCAGACTGGCGGCACCCAGCGTCAATGCAGTGCTACTGTTCCTGTGTGGTTACACCTTATTTTCCTGACGCGGCTTTATAAATACACCAAAACTAACCGTATATTAATTATTAGTTTAATGCATCTGATTGTAATTAACCAGTAACAATATAATGGTCCACGGAATGGTCAAACTATTTTAATACCATAGCTGATTTAGCATTGTTACTCCCACTGCACCTTCTTCTTTCAGCTGCTCCTGTTAGGAGTTGCCACAGCGGATCATCTTTTTCCATATCACTCTCACTGCACAACTCACAGTATTTATATCACTGTATCTGAGTGTGAATCACAGCAGCAGCTGATCGGAAAGAGAATTATCGATATACAGCTTTAAGGACACGCTGTCTCAGCCACGGCAAAATGTTTTAAAGCCTTTCCTGTACGGACCTCGCGGTTCAGAAACAGTTTAATACCGAGAACTTTAAATGCACTCAATCAAGTGCTCCTTGTAGAACTGTTAGTACTTATAAGTACAATCACCTCACTGTAAACTTGCACTACAGTTATAATATCGCACAACCTGAGCCACTTTATAAAGCGCATATTTACATATGATGACAATATTATTTTTAAGATGAAATGTAGCAAAATATGTTTCTTATATTATACAGATTAAACTTTAACTTCATTTAAATAATCTATATTTTTCACTGGGACTGGCGTGAAGGATAGAATAATTAAACATGTACTACGAAGATATTTCAATGTTCCTTAAACGTTTTGAAGAATCGGCGCTCTAAGCTTACAGATGGCTTAACGTCTATTTCAGAGCTGATTGTATGGCGATCGGTTACTTGGAGAAAAAAAAGGAAGGACATGAATTGGAGGTTAGTACGTTTGAAAGAGACAGTACTGCAGGGGCGACCTTAGGCATGTGCTAACTCTGCGCCTGCACAGGGCTGCCACGCCAATATATATTGAATATAAAACAGAAAGAGAAAATAACGACACAGCTAAAAACGCAACGGCAAATTTCGACAAAAGTTAAACGCTTGTGTCATGAGCACGAGGCGGCTATGCAGTGTCCGCAATGGACGTGGCCATCCGCCGTGCATAAGCTACCTTACTGACATTGGTGGGCGAAGGGGCCACCGAGTCTTTCTCTGCCCTGGGTTGCCACGAGCCTAGAGCCGCCCCTGAGTACTGCTGCAATAAATTATTTCATCGACAGTCACGCACAATCACTGCGCTGTAAAACTCATGTTTAATAACGTGCTTTAACTCCTATAATCATAAAAATGATATCACATATACATCTCAGTATTTTAGTTATTCAGAGAGCTGTAATATCATGAATGTCATGGATTCTGTGTCCAGTTGGAGGAAGAGAGCCAGTTTAAGAAGCAAGTAGTGAATCACACACATAGAGCACATAGAAGATCAAATACAAAACAAAGCATTTAACGTGCTACTTTAATTACGATGTGATTTGAGAAACTGGTTAAGTAAATGATTTTAAGATGAAGTTTATGATGTTCTACTAAATGACAAAATAAAATATAAATAAAAATAAACTACGTGATTAAAGTGGAAATGTCGAGATTGAAGTTGACATTTCGTGCTTTTTCCCCACCGTGTGCCTTTTTTCTCTGTACCCTAATAAACTTTCATGACACTCAGACAGACAGTGGGCTACAACTCGCCTTTTCACAGTGACTTTGATATGTGACTTCTTTTTTATTTCCGGCACGGTGCGATTTTGTGAATGTGAGCTTTCAAGATTCTCCAACACGCTATGTCACTTGATCAACTTCCTTTTGTTGATTATACCACAGTTTATTTGAACAAATAGTATGTTTTTCCTTTGCCTCCACTTGGTATTCGCTGAAATTCTTATATTTTCCCCCGTGCTTTTCCCATTGTCTTTTCACAGAAGGCTGAGCTTAAGGGCAATTTATATTGATTTGCATATTCAAAGAGGCGTAATTCTGGTAGGAGTTGGGGCGTTACATAAAACACGTGCACAAGCGTTTTCACGCTGATCGGGATTTATGTAGTGGAAGAACGTGGAAGTTGGAGTACGCACAGATTCCTGCATCTGGATTTTTCCTGTGCGTAAGCACATTTCGGCTTTAGTGCTTATGTCATGTTATAGTGCGAATTCTACACACGGCATTAAATATGAGGCCCCAGGTGACTGTGGAGGCCATTTGAGTCCAGTGAACTCATTTGTCGGATGCACATCCAGGGCACGAAGCTCCCATTCCACCACATCCCAAAGATGCTCTATTGGGTTGAGATCTGGTGACTGTGGGGGCCATTTTAGTACAGTGAACTCATTGTCATGTTCAAGAAACCAGTTGGAGATGATTTGAGTTTTGTGACATGGTGTGTTATCCTGCTGGAAGGAACCATCAGAAGATGAGTACACTACAGTCATAATGGGATGGACAGGGTCAGCAACAATACTAAAGAAGGCTGTGGCATTTAAATGATTCTCAATTAGTGTGCCAAGAAAATATCCCCCACACCATTACACCACCACCCTGAACTGCTGATACAAGACAGGATGGATCCATGGTTTCATGTTGACAACGTCAAAGTTTGACCCTACCATCCAAAGTGAGGCTCATCAGACCAAGCAACATTTGTCCAATCTTCTGTTGTCTAATTTTGGTGAGCCCGTGTGAATTGTAGCCTCAGTTGCTTGCTCTCAGCTGACAGGAGTGGCACCCGCTGTGGTCTCCTGATGCTGTAGCCCACCTGCTTTAAGGCTCCACGTGAGAAGAGATGTTCTTCTGCACGCCTCAGTTGTAATGAGTGCTTATTTGAGTTACTGTTGCCTTTCTATCAGCTTCAACCGGTCTGGCTATTCTCCTCTGACCTCTGGCATCAACAAGGCATTTTCACCCAGAGATCTGCCACTCCCTGGCTGTTCTCCATTTTTCGGACCATTCTCTACAAACCCTGGAGATGATTGTGTGTGGAAATCCCAGCAGATCAGCAGTTTCTGAAATACTCCGGCTAGCCCGACTCACCTTTCTTCTCCACTCAGATGCTTGGTTTGAACTTCAGCCGTTCGTCTGGACAATATCTACGTGTGGAAATGCAATGAGTTGCTTTCATTTGATTGGCTGATTAGATATTTGTGTTAACAAGCAGATGAACAGGTGTACCTAATAAAGTGGCCATTGAGTGTATATATGTGGTTATCATGTTTCCATAATCCTTATGTTTATTAATAAGTTGTTTCTTAAAATGTGCGGGCTTCAGTTACCTTGATGGAGATCTACTAGCTGGTGGCCATCTTCTATAACAGAGAAAAGGTAAGGTAAAGATGGTAAGAGCCTTACCGAATTACTTCAATCAGTTATCAGCATTTTTCCTTCTTTCCCACATTATTATGACTGTCCCTGGGTGGGCAAGTTAAAAAAAAAAAATCCATTTTCGTCCCCCTACTCCCTCATGCTGCTCCGTTGCTGTGGTTTACTTTGGAAGACATTTATTTATTTTGTTAGAAACAGAAGTCGATTTTCCATTCCATGATGGCAGATGGTATCGTATACAAGATGGCAGAAACCAGCCTCGAGTGGGACAATGGCCAGGCTTACCCATATCAGGCTTGGGGGCTTAGTACCTGTGAGGAAACCCACATAGACATAGTGGGGGGTGTGCAGCCTGTCACAGGTGCAGGATTTGAACCCAGGTCCATAGTGCTAACTAACCACTGTGCCGCTTGAACACTTACACATAGGGAAAATAAAAGAGATAAAAAGACAAACAATGACATCACTCAGAAAGCATCCTTATTTCACAAAGTTTATTTTAGTTATTTTTTTTCCCTCATAATTATCTTAAAGAATAGTCATAAATGTATAAATAACATCTTAACAGACTTCTACAGTGTTAAGCAACAGGTCCATGGGAGCAGACGTTTTTGCTGGCAAAGTGGACTGTCCTCCCATCCCCTTTGCAAACACTACAGCACCCACTCAGTGCCCCCCACACCCCACCCACCAAAGAGCCACACCCTTCTCTTGCACCCTTTCCTGCCATGTTTGACTGCAAACACATTGTGACGATTGGCGTCCCCAGCTTCCATCTTCTGCCCCATCCCTGCTGCAGACATCTTGCATAATTGACTTCCTTTTCCCCGCTAGAATGTGTCTGCAGCCAGCGTCCACTTGTGTTAATGTGTCAGTGCTGCTGGGATAGGCGGTGGTCCTCCCGCACCTCCGAATCGGGTTAGGCAGGCTTGTTATGTCATGTTGTATACGTGTCTTTCATAAAGGGCGCCGTCACGAAGCAGTGCCTTGTTGCGTCAGCAGTTACGTCTCTTGAGGTTGGCATTCGCCGACTTGGAACAGACACTGAAGGTGAAATCTGTCCCCAAACTTGAACACTAAGTGCGGAGTTAAAATAAAAAAAATTAAAAATAAAAAAAAGTCGTTCTGTAGGAGGATGTGGCAATTTTTGAGGATTTACTTTTATATTTTATATATATACAAACATACATATATATACATACATATACATACATACATATATACATACATACATATATATATATATACACATCATTTTAGGCGGAGTGGTGGATCTGAGGCTAGGGATCTGCACTGGCAATCAGAAGGTTTCCGGTTCGAATCCAGTAAATACCAAAAGGGACTCTGCTCTGTTGGGCCCTTGAGAAAGGCCCTTAACCTGCAATTGCAGAGCGCTTTGAGTAGTTAGAAAAGCGCTATATAAATGTAAAGAATAATTATTAACTATTATTATTAAATATATCCATTTTTTTTGGGTTCTTGATTTCGAATTATGCAAATTCTTGCATTAGGAATTTGTTAGTTTTCGCATACCCCATGGGGTCAGAGCGCAGGGTCAGCCATCGTACAGCGCCTCTGAAGTAATTGAAGGTTCAAGGCCTTGCTCAAGGGCCCAGCAGAGTAGGATCTCTTTTGGCAGTGACAGCTTCTGGATTGCAGCACAGACCCTTAGCCTCAGAGCCACCACTCCGCCTCAATAGCGTCTTTCTTTACTGAATGCCTCTTTCTAGGCTGGTTAGTTGCGAGCACGCAGTCAGCCAGTGATGGAGATTGAGCCAGCACCCATACGGTTAACACTCCAAAAGTCGATAAGTCACGAATGTCCACCCTGGCCATTGGACCTTACTCTTATTCTATGTTAATTAATGTTGACTTTTTTTCTTATTGTGTCTTTTATTTTTCTATTCTTCATTATGTAAAGCACTTTGAGCTACTGTTTGTATGAAAATGTGCTATAGAAATAAATGTTGTTGTTGTTGTAATAATTTCCTCGACACACAGCTAAATAAAATCAATTGTTCAAAGATGAAAGCGGCAGCCAAGTTTGGCTTCATGGTATTTTGACCATCATGGTCAAGAACCACTAAGGATGGCATCACACTCGCCTTATGCGGCGGGACACATTGTTAAGTGAGCCCTGTGGTACATTTAAGACTTGTGGCACAAAGCCCAGTTGGTCATTCAACCACTTGGTGGCCCTGCCTGAAGAAACTGGAGAGGGTGCCCCTCAGTTTAGACCTCACTCTGTCCATTTACGGGATGCTGTGCTCTTGCATGGGGTTTGGTTTTCTGAGGTTTATTGAAATCACAGTGTGTCTTCATAAGTTAACATTCTAACACACGGTTTAATCCAGCTCAGGGTCACTGGCCAGAGCCATCCTGGCAGCAACGGACGTTGGCCCACCACAGAGTCCATGTTAGAAAAGCCAGTGAACCACACACACATCGCATGGGGCATGTGGGAGAACCTGCCAACTCCACAAAAATAGAAATGGGGCACAAGAGCCTTCAGGCTAACCAGTGTGGATTAGTGCTGCCCAAGGGCATTTTCAAGCACACATGTGGCCTATAAGGGACGACAGGAGTTTGGAGCGTCAACAAACCCATCATCGCCAAAAGTGTGCCACTGGAGTCAAGCAAAGGCTACTTGCTGCATTTGACCTTGTTGGGCACCCTGTACCATTTCTGAAATGCCAATGGACAACATGTCATTAGAAAAAGAGAACACCTGAACCCAAGAAAAGCCAAAAAATCTAAAAATGTATATCTATTTTTGTCTATTTCATTAGTAATGCTTTGTCAAATTTGCCTTTTTATTAACTTCTCATTTCCAGTTATGAGCTGGGTACACCATTTAGACTGTGATTTGATGGCAGCCATTTTAATTTAGTTTTCAACAGTGCTGTCCTGATCCACTGTTAACTGAGGCAGCCTTTTGTCATGTGCTGTGGGGCCAAACAGCTAAGGCCATGTCCACATTACTACATTTTCAATTTTTAAAATGTTTAAACCATCTCCGTCTATGCTAGCGTTCTCACATCGTTTATGAAACCATCTCTGTCCACACTAAAACAAGTGAAAATAAACCTGGCACAGCTGTTCGCTTACACTGGGCATCCTTGATAGGATGGTAATAGTGCTGGCCAGAAGATTTTTCACAGAATTGTAGTGCCCGGTAAATTATTTTCCTTTTGCATATTGTATGCAGTGTTCAAAAATGTCCAAAACGCAATTTAGATGCATAAGGGTAAGCGACACAAGCAGCGCCATGAATAGCAACTCTTCTATGTCCAATATGTTGGAATGAGTTTTTTTTTTTCTGTGAAGGGTGACCAATCTCGGAGTGAGAAGTTTTAATGAACCTCATCCAATCAGGGAAGGGCTACATAATAAGCACAAACCAATCAGAAGTCCAGAAGTCTCCAGCTCTCGACGGCCTTTTCAAAACTCTCCGTTTTCAAAGGTTAAAAGCACCGGGGCAGGGTAGATGAAAGGCAAAACACAGAGTCTGAAATCAAAAACCTTAGTAGTGTGAGGCTGTGGACTATTAACCATGTGGCACTCTGCCCAATCTCGGACCCTGTAGGACCCTCAGCATGTCACGTGGCTTGACTGTGCTCAGACTTTTAAATAATACTCACAATAAATTGTACTTCAAAAGCATGTTGGCGTGGAGTTGACAAGAAAAGAGTGCAATAAGTTTTTGGGGCATTGGCAAGCCCCCAGTGCAGAAAGTCAGTCAGTCACTGTCAACCCGCTAGATCTTAACACAGAGTCACGGGGGACCTGCTGGAGCCAATCACAGCTAGCACAGGGTGCAAGGCAAGAACGAACCCCAGGCAGGGCGCCAGCCCACTGCGGTGCCACACACTCGGGACAATTTAGGATCGCCAATGCACCTAACCTGCATGTCTTTAGACTGTGGGAGAAAACCGGAACACCCGGAGGAAACCCACACAGACACGGGGAGGACATGCAAACTCCATGCAGGGAGGACCCGAGAAACGAACCCGGGTCTCCTTACTGCGAGGCAGCAGCGCTACCACTGCACCACCGTGCCACCCAATGCAGAAAGTGAGAGATGTTAAACAAAATAAAAGGATTTGTCGAGATCGCTGCAGTGGACGTCAGCCTTTGTTCTGCATGTCCAAAATTGCGGATTATGATCCTGCGGTTTAAAAATAATAGTAGGCAGCGGAAAAATGTAAGTTATCAGTTGCAGTTATTAGTCTGCCCCGACTGGAAATGGAAGCCTGCCGTCTTCTCCTTGGTGTTCTTGCGCCGTGCGTGCCCTCAGAGCCTTTACCCTTTATCATGACGCGCTTAATTGTCACTCCAAACCGCGAGTGAGCATTAAAAATCTGTAATTTTAATCATCATTTTCATATCAAAGTGTGAGCAACCACTTCCACTTTGCCCATCAACCTTGGAAGCACTTTTTGCTTTTATCTGCGGGTACGACCCACAAGTATTTGCCCTCAAGAGGCTGCATTGGGCCCTTCGTATTTTGAAATAACAACATTTTACATTTTCGCGACCGGTCCGTCATACACCAAAGACCCGCACCACCGCAAACAACAGGGGGCCGCCAAAAGCAGTCAGCAGTTCAAGTCAAACATGGATAGGATGCAGAGAAGCCAGCAGATGGCATCACTCGCTCGACTCAAATCCAATATGAACCCCCAACACCACCCCCACCCCTTTAAAGTGCCAGCCTTCGCCGCACATCTGCTTCACTGGATCTCGCAGCAGCCATCAGCTTATTAAAATGGTTTTCGCTATGCAGAGGGGCAGAACAGGTCTGCTCATTGACATCTTTAAGAAAAGTTAAGTAAGAGTTTAAAAAACCCTGACGTACACAGTCTATTTAGGATAGCAGTAGAGATATTCAACAAACCTTAATCAGTAAAATATGTGCTTATTGTGGAAAATAATCAGTATTCAAGAAATAGATATATGAATATATTTTTTGCTACTTAACTCTTTTCTTCAAGAGTATCATCAATTCAGTAACCACACACTGTTGACCATCAAATGGAAAAAGGAAAAAAAAAAATGTTAATAAAATGTGCACATGAAAGGACCGAGGGAACGCTTAGGTTAACTATTGCTGTTTTTTTTTTTTGTTTTTTGGGGACAGGAGTGCAGGACGCAGACAACTGACCTTCATTTGGGAGATCTGCTCACCACAAGGCCGACACCAATGAGTCCCCCCCTTCACTCAGCCCTTCAGGTGACAGAACATGGCAGGGTGGAGACGAGATGGAAAAGGGACTTGGAGCGGAAAGGTAAGAGGACGTTGTGACGGGACAGCAGGTCACTATATAGTCACACACACACACTTGATGAAGGCTCAGCAGCCAAAACATTGCATCTCAAAACCTTCCTCATTTTTCAACATGAGAGTAACCTATCGATTTTTTTTTTTTAAGTTGATATCACAACACAAACATCCAGCCATCAACTTTCAGAGAGTGTGTGGTTTTTCCAAACAGAGTGAAAGCCTGCAGCCTATCCTAGCAGCTGTGAGGATGAGGCAGGACCTAACCCTGGAGGGCACATCATTCGATTTCATGACACATTCTGGAGTTGCATCTTTATATGTCCTCATCATCCAATTATTTGTAAAGCTTTTTTTTTTTTAAATTCTACCTGTGGACGTAACCCAGCACTACGCAAAAATAAACTGAATTGAATTTGGTCAACTTAGGGGGCTCCCTTAAACTAATCCTAAACCCAGATGGGTGATCTGGAACATGAAACTAATAACAAAATGAGCTTTTATTCCATAAGGGAAAGAAAAATTAAAATCAGGGAGCGACACAAAACAACAATTTTGGGATAATAAAGACATAAAGCCTCTTAGCCAGTGTGTCTTAGTAGCCACCCTGACCATGTGTGGTGGCTGCCACTCAATATAAAATTTTGTTTCCCCAGTTACCTTCCAGTAAGGCTTTCACTTCTTCTTGTCCAGCTCATCCACCTAACGTATAGCTTGACCAAAATGGCCTCTTAAGCTCCGGCCCCAGCTTCCTGCTTGTGGCTAAGTCCAGAAAACAGGCTCACTACAAGACACGTCATTACTATTCAATTCCGATTAACACAACCCTAATCTTGACCACAGTATAAAATAAAGTGCAAGGTGCTGTTAAAATGGGCCAATCATTTGAAAATAATTCAAGAGTTGAGAAGAACGCAAACGACTCACAGTGCGTGTAATGTGAACACCTCTAAACATCGCTCATTGTGTGCAATTTGTTTGGCCCCTCAGTGGAGCGGAGCTCTGGAGGTCTGCAGTTAGCCTCCATTACCTTGATTAGGAGTTCTGTCTTGCGGCCCATGGTACTTCTGGGTCAGGGTAACCATACATAAGCCATGGTGAGGCCCAGACAGGCTGTATTGGACGGGCACAGTGCTCTGCGATGTAGCAGCTTTGGCAACTCTCTCAACACTTTAGAGCTGCCCACCGCTCTGCACAATTTAAAATTTAGGGCTTTGTAAAACTGCACCCACTGGGATGCAGGGACTAATCCCAAATCGGATGGTATTTCATGTCAATACACATTGAGTGAGCACAGGCTTAACACAATTTCAGTTCTGATTGATGTTAAGGTTGAAATTGAAACAAATCCCCTAAAAAGCATTTTCATTTATTCATACCAGCGCAGCAAAAGGGCCATTTTATGGTTAAGTCCGTCGGTTTTAGTTACGGTGCCTTGTTCATCGGACATTCTTGCCCTCTTGCGAGCGCTGGACGACATCAAGTCTGGACGCAGGCACGAATTCTTTTGCTATATCTTATATATACACATGTTATATATAAACGTCTATGTGTGTGTGTCTTTCTGTCTCAAAGAAAGCAAGTCTGTCGCCAAAGTGAAACCGCTGAGAAAAGAGAAACTCGCATGTCAAGTAATACACAAGCGAGGCGAGCACATCGGCAAAACAAAACCTCTGAGGAAAGAGAACCTCACTTAGCCGCTGATAGACAACCAATGCGTTTGACTGATTGAAGTGCCAGAATCCATGGTTTCTAGGAGCCGGGGCTTTTTACAGCATGGACTTACACAGCTAGTATATGTATATCCATTTCCAGACTTAATATATACAGTAATCCCTCGCTATATCGCGCTTTGACTTTCGCGGTTTCGCTCTATCGCGGATTTTATATGAAAGCATAACTAAATATATAACGCGGATTTTTCGCTGCTTCTGCGGGCAATGTGTCTTTTTACTTCCTGTACATGCTTCCTCAGTTGGTTTGCCCAGTTGATTTCATACAAGGGACGCTATTGGCGGATGACTGAGAAGCTAACCAATCAGAGCACGCAGTTAAATCCTCCTGACTGAGAAGCTAACCAATCAGAGCACGCAGTTAAGTTCCTGCTTGCTGAATGCAGTGTTAACCAGGAAGTCTCGTCTCGCTCATTCAGCATCAACGTGTTTCGCTGTGTAAAGAGTTGTGCTCTTTTGTGTTTATCTTTGTGCATAGTCAAGCCCTTCATTATGGCTCCAAAATGATCTGCTACTGCTTCAGGGGCCGTGCCTAAGCGCAAACGGAAGATGTTAACGATTGCCAAAAAGGTAAACGTTCTGGATTTGTTGAAGGCTACGATTCTTTTTATTTAAAAAGTAGGAAAGGAATATAAGATCTACGGCCGCAGTGTCCTTTTAACCAGGGTGCAAAACAAGTTGTAAGTGGATGTAATAAGGCAGTAGTCTGGATGGGATCTGCTTTAGGGATTTGAATTGAAGACTGCCAGAAGAAGAACAACAGCAGTGCTACACAATCGCCTGAAGTGGCTCCTTTAAGGGCTGTAACGCTCTCCTTTGTTGTGCAGTAAAATAAAACTCAGTTATCGGACAAGTCATCGTGTCATTGTTGGTGAGTAACCATAATTAAATTTTCTACTTACAGTACTTAGTACATGTACGTACGTTTAGTGTCACTGTACACACATTTACTGTATACTATTTTTGTTGCATTGTACGTATTTATTGCTGGTGGCATGTCTATCGTAATGGCTGTAACATGTGATATCGGAGACACTCAATATCTTTAAAATAATATTTAGGTTTTACTGTATATAAACAGTGTTTTGGGGGAGTCTGGAACGCAACCCCCGCGATCGAGGAGGGATTACTGTACACACACACAGGCCAAAAAAAGTATGCACACTTTTAACAGTTGTCATCTGTGGACTTTTCTGGAGATTAATCGAATTATGGCAACGACGTGCAGTATGATGTTCTCAGAAGATGTTGTTACTCGCAATAATGCTAACATCACCACGTTGCAGGCAGGACCCAGTAACAAGATGTCAGGGGTACGGTTATCGTTCAAGGAGCGCAAGACCATTTTAAATTTGTGGTGCAAATTTGAGAATGCTGTTGAAATACAACAATGGAGATGCGAGTTTGCAACAGAGCCACCAACATGGCTGACAATTGTACGCGTTTGTGAGAAGTTTGAAGCCCTCCTACAGCAACAAGTCCTGCTTCCTCAGGTATGGTGTCAAAACAGTTCACACACTCGCCACAAAAGTCTACCAAACAATATGCATGCGAGACATGAGATAGCAACCATTTTGAGCACCTATTATAAAAATGTAGAAGTCAAAAGTGACTTACATTCATTCCTCGATATCTGTATAAATTTAATATCACAACTTTAATACAGGTTTTTCCCTTTTTGAAGCGTGTATACATTTTTGGCCCACTCCGTGCGTGCGTATGTGTGTGTGTGTGTGTGTGTGTGAGTGTGAATTAAAGCTTATAAAGTGAAACAAACCAGTGAAGCAAAAAAAATGAAAAAACGTGGCTAGCGTTGGTAACCTCCAGGGTTCACGTCTTTCTTACAGCAAACTGCATAGGCAAACTATCTGAGGAGGTGATATGACAGACAAAACCAGCATCAGCACCTGCTGAGCATGACACAAGCTACAGAAGCCAATTACGTGATAGGAGGAAGCGGACTGACAGTTGTGGACTCCAATACACATCAAGAACATTCAGTGCTAATACTCGCAAACTACTGGGGCTGGAACATTGGAGAGACCGGAGTGCCTGCTTTTTCCTAGTAACTGTGCACACATCCCTAAACTCAAAGACTATATGTACTTGCATGTTTCTCACCCTCCAGGGTTGGCTCCTGCTTTTCAGCCTGTGCTGTACAGATAAGCTGGGTCGGCTCACAAACCTGTAATGAAATAATTCGATGAACAAACATACAATCACACACTACATGTACAGAGACCCCAAGAATAAAAAGATGAGGAGGAGTTGACCAACACATGCACTGGTGTCCTGATAGCCCTTAATACCCAGACCATAGCTCCTTCAGCGTTTACCTTCTTTTTACATAAAACAGCATGAAACCTGAATCATCACCCACTCAGCGCTGCAACCCGACAAACACGGAATCACATCAAGAGAGACACAACACAATCATTTCCCTTTAAAGGGCACAAAGGGAATGTGCCCAAGTTGTATGCCTCTTGCATTAATATAGAAAAATGCCGAGCAAACCAAATTGTGTAATATTCTCTCCTACTAAAAAACAGAAATGAGACCCACCTACCAAGGCTAACACTTCATTAAAGAGACAGGAAAAGCCTTTCTATTAAGGCGCAGAATGAATCTGCTCAACAGTGTTATTTGATAGTTTGGAAATTTTTTGCCACTTGTGTTTCCAGAGCTGCCGGAAAAAAAAAACCACAAATATATCCCCCTGTTTTTGAAAAACAATTATTCTAGTAATAATACACTTGGTCTGTAGCCTTAATAATTAAATGCACCTACACTTTCCAATATAATGGCCCCTTTCCTCCCAGCAAATGCACTTATTTTCCGTTGAAAGGCTTTTTTTTTTTTTTTTACGACACATCTGTACACCACGTCACTTTAATTTCTGTCAAATACAGCAATTCAAAGGTTTGTATTTCATTGCAATGAACACATTTCACAAAGGTTTGTTCCCCACAGTTCAGAGATGTGCTGTCAAGTCAACTGGCACCACTAAAATCGGTCACATGTGGGTGAGCATGCCCTGGGATTGGACGGACATCCTGTCCAGGTCCTTGCCCCCAATATTTTCTGGAGAGACGCCCTTCTCTGTAACCTGAAACAGAAGGGTACATGGACAGTGTTGACTATCCTTAATGTCATGGTTTATCCATCTTGCCACCATCAGCATCCTTGAGAACTCTATGTATAGGTATGTGACAAATTTAATCAAACATATGAATAAATAAGGGACACAAATTCTGCTTAAAACAGGAGTTTCTATGTGCGGGACTAACCAACCACACCACACCACTCTTAAGTGCAGAAAAGACTCCAGCAGATTACGATGTTGGTTAGCATGACTCGAAGAGATAATTAGTGGTACAACAGACGGGAGCTTCTACTCCCCTGATTGAGGTTTTACAATAAATAGAGCAAAGCTAATGTTGGTGTGGAAGTCAGACAGACTGGCATCTTCACCTTTTAGCAGTTGTGAATGAAAGTGGTACTAGCAAAACCACCGAGGCCAGAACCTTGATCCTGGGAACGCCGGAGGTCTAGGACTATGGATTGTGAAGTCTGTGCATTGAATTAGGATGAAAGGTGAAATGGCAAGTAATTCAAATGTCACTCTTAAGGTGGAAACCACATTCTTCAATGAGAAAAGTCCAACGGGAATTTCGGAGAGGGTACAAGTTAAGGATGCAAGGGGGTAAAGAACACAACCGTTCCTCCCCCACACTATGCGACTCTTCAATTCCACCCGGGGGGAGTAAATGCTAACATTAATTTTATCTTAATTTTTTTTCGTTTTTATTACTATTTAATTTAATATTGTTTCTTTGTATCAGTATACTGCTGCTGGATTATGTGAATTTCCCCTTGGGATTAATAAAGTATCTATCTATCTATCAAATCATTTAGTGAGTACAATGAAAGAAGTCCTACTGTCAGCACAGTGGTCCATCATCTTGTGTGTAGCACCCACTAAAGCAAGTGTCCAGACCCAAATGCTTTAGAGGCTCTGGTTTTTGATATCGTAAGAGGTGCACTTTCCTGTCATCATTTTGGTCCACTAGTTCTCAAAAAGGTGCCAAAAAAATAAAATACTAGTCTGAATTAATTCTGTGATGAAGAATTGCCATGCTAGTGGCACCATATGGCATGAGTCATTAACGAATAGTTTGAAGGGCAGGATGACAACATAAACCCTATAGTTCAATAGTCATCCCAGTGGTCACCACATCTTAACTGCCTTATGAGATATTTCACCAACGTCAATACAAAACCAAATCAGGACGCAGTAAATTTTGCAGAAGTGACCAAGTTTTTCCATCACACAGAGAACCACAGACGCATGGGAGTAAATTACCAAGCAGTGTTTGGAAAATAGAACTTTATGGATCTCCAAAACTTGATGTTAAGTCTGGAAAAATTACATAATAGGATGTGTGTGCTTTGTTGGGGGTGAATTGCTTATTCTCAAAGTTCTTCTCATGTTCTAAAGTTTTGTGCCTCATCCTTCCCCTACAGGCCTACACAATTGACAGCATCTAGAAGCACAATGAAGCTCTTCTGATGGCTAGGAGGGCAATTTACATAGGGGGTTCCTTAATTTTGTATGTTAATTTTTAATATTGCAAAAATGATTGTTTATAATGGAAAGAAAAGCCACACTTTGTTAAATTGAACAAGAAGGAACCAAATAAACATGGCCAAATTGTTTTAGTTGTGTATATTTGGATGACAGATTGTTGCCCAACTCTACAGATAATGAAAAAAATCTGTTATTTTTATTGTGCAGTTTTGAGACAGGACACATAAAATAATGTAGTTCATAGCTGCCTCTGATCGGCTATCAGTACAATTTAGTTATCAAGCGTGACAGGGCACTGATTCATTACATTAAACGTTACAGTGAAGGGACATTAACACAGGGAATTACTTCTGGAATTGGGCAACATAAAAAATAACTATGTTGCTGATGTATATTAATTCTAGGAAACTTTAATCATTTCCAATTTCATTTTATATTTACCTTTGTGAAACTGGCTGAGATGGGACCGTTTGGAATCTGTTATACAAACAATCAAGTCCAATGGATAGCCAAGCAATCATTCATTTGATTGGTAGTGATAACAGAATCCCGGCAAGGCCTTCACCATTCTGAACTTATCTGCATTTCCTTACTTTGAGTTCCCGTTGATTTTCAGCCTCGCATAATAACTGGGTGTTGCGTCATATTCAGACTAATCTCATATATCAAATTACTGTATTCAGCAATAGTGCATCAAGAAGTGCTACTGAGACTCCTTCAGAACTCCTGAAATATGCCTTTATAATGACTCATTGTGACTGCTCTCTTATCGGCCAAGCCAGACGTTTTACTCTAAATCTGGGGTGTCCAGCTCCGGTCCTGGTGGGCCACAGGTTTTCATTGCCGTTTTTGTTGCCAATTAACTTGTTTTGCCTTAGTTTTAATTGACGTAACTCAGACCCCTTAGTTGTTTCTATTTCCTTAAATGAGCAGCCAAACAATGAGACACAAAACAAGCCGCCACATAACGAGCTAACCTGAAAATAAAGGTGAAGATCTCGGTCATGCTGGTCTGCTCAGGTCACCAAAACATTGACAGTGGTCTTAGAAAAAACAGAAAAATCAACAGTCTGCTGTGTGCAAAAAGTCATGATGTTCAACAACGGCAAGAATTGGCTTCTCATTAAGAAACTGGTTGGAGTGAAATTGGCTGGAGTTTGACGTTCCAATTTAGTTGGTCATCCGTTGGATCATTTCAGATCTGATTTCTGATTGGCTGCCATTTAACAAAGAACCGAATCAATTCAGAGGACTGAATCTTTAAAAACAGGGCTAGTAAAATGAAGGGAAAAGGAATTAATTAGCAGTGAAAACTGGTTGCTGATTAGGAAATGGGTTTGAATGAAAACCTGCAGCCACTACGGCCCACCAGGACCAGAGTTGGACTCCCCTGTTCTAAATTTCTGTAATTATTCTTTAGGAGAAAGGAGGTTGTTTCTGTTGTTGTTGGTTCTAATATTTGTACATTTTCTGTTCTGTTATTTGTACATTTTTAAGCTTCTGTTAAAACTAAATTTCTCCTTCGGACAAATAAAATATTATCTAATAGGTAACTGCATAAATGTAGCACTTGTTTATGACTGAAACATTTAATTTGTAACTATTATTTATGAAGGAAAAATGAAGACCAGAGAGTTTTCTTAGAAATTCGTGGCTGAAGTTATCAAAAAAATTAAGACTAATACAGGTGCCGGTCATAAAATTAGAATATCATGACAAAGTTGATTTATTTCAGTAATTCCATTCAAAAAGTGAAACTTGTGTATTAGATTCATTCATTACACACAGACTGATGTATTTCAAATGTTTATTTCTTTTAAGTTTGATGATTATAACAGACAACTAATGAAAGTCCCAAATTCAGTATCTCGGAAAATTAGAATATCAATTAAGACCAATGCAAAAAAAGGATTTTTAGAAATGTTGGCCAACTAAAAGGTATGAACATGAAAAGTATGAGCATGTACAGCACTCAATATTTAGTTGGGGCTCCTTTGGCCTGGATTACTGCAGCAATGCGGCGTGGCATGGAGTTGATCAGTCTGTGGCACTGCTCAGGTGTTATGAGAGCCCATGTTGCTCTGATAGTGGCCTTCAGCTCTTTTGAATTGTTGGGTCTGGCGTATTGCATCTTCCTCTTCACAATACCCCATACAATACCCCATAGATTTTCTATGGGGTGAAGGTCAGGCGAGTTTGCTGGCCAATCAAGAACAGGGATACCATGGTCCTTAAACCAGGTACTGGTAGTTTTGGCACTTTGTGCAGGTGCCAGGTCCTGTTGGAAAATGAAATCTGCATCTCCATAAAGTTCGTCAGCAGCAGGAAGCATGAAGTGCTCTAAAACTTCCTGGTAGACGGCTGCGTTGACCTTGGACCTCAGAAAACACAATGGACCAACACCAGCAGATGACATGGCACCCCAAACCATCACTGACTGTGGAAACTTTACACTGGACCTCAAGCAACGTGGATTCTGTGCCTCTCCTCTCTTCCTCCAGACTCTGGGACCTTGATTTCCAAAGGAAATGCAAAATTTACTTTCATCAGAGAACATAACTCAGCAGCAGTCCAGTCCTTTTTGTCTTTAGCCCAGGCGAGACGCTTCTGACGCTGTCTCTTGTTCAAGAGTGGCTTGACACAAGGAATGCGACAGCTGAAACCCATGTCTTGCATACGTCTGAGGTGGTGGTTCTTGAAGCACTGACTCTAGCTGCAGTCCACTCTTTGCGAATCTCCCTCACAGTTTTGAATGGGTTTTGTTTCACAATCCTCTCCAGGGTGCGGTTATCCCTATTGCTTGTACACTTTTTTCTACCACATCTTGTCCTTCCCTTCGCCTCTCTATTAATGTGCTTGGACACAGAGCTCTGTGAACAGCCAGCCTCTTTAGCAATGACCTTTTGTGTCTTGCCCTCCTTGTGCAAGGTGTCAATGGTCGTCTTTTGGACAACTGTCAAGTCAGCAGTCTTCCCCATGATTGTGTAGCCTACAGAACTCGACTGAGAGACCATTTAAAGGCTTTTGCAGGTGTTTTGAGTTAATTAGCTGATTAGAGTGTGGCACCAGGTGTCTTCAATATTGAACCTTTTAACAATATTCTAATTTTCCGAGATGCTGAATTTGGGAGTTTGAGTTGTCAGTTATAATCATCAAAATTAAAAGAAATAATCATTTGAAATATATCAGCCTGTGTGTAATGAATCAATCTAATATACAAGTTTCACTTTTTGAATGAAATTACTGAAATAAATCAACTTTGTCATGATATTCTAATTTTATGACAAGCACCTGTAGAAGGATTAAACAATATTAACTGGCAAATCAAAAGAGCGAAGTTGCCCAATTAAACACAGTGAACAAACACAGAAATAAGGAAAGTCACTGTGAAACCAACAATTAGTTGAATACAGCTGCAGAGTTTAGGGGCACAGAGTGACATAAATTTTGGGCATTCAGTAGTCAGCAGGACAATACAAAGTATACAGCCAAAGCTCTCTTATAGAGGCTCAAGAATGAAGTGAGAGAATGTTCTAGAGTGACCAAATCACAATCCTAAACTCAACTCCCCTTTATAATCCAGAGCTCTTTGCTGCCTTACACTCTGTGCCGCTGGGATAGGCTCTGGCTACTTGCAATCCTGAATTGGATAACTCAGTTTTGAGGATGTTAAGTACGTATGTATGCCAAGGAGAATGGGTGAAAACAGCATCCATCGTTGATGGGTCTGACTACAAATGCATGGAGCAGGTTTAATTTGTTCTACTTTTTGTAAATATACTCAGCAAAAAAAGAAACGTCCTCTGACTTTCAACTGTTTTTACTTTCAGTAAACTTAATGTGTAAATATTTGTATGAACGCTAAAAGAGTCAACACCATAAGACTTAAACTAAAAATGTTTCACAATATGTCCCTGAATGAAGGGAGGCCCAAAATCAAAAGTACCAGTCAGTATCTGGTGTGGCCACCAGCTGCTTGAAGTACTGCAGTGCATCTCCTCCTCATGGACTGGACCAGATTTGTCAGTTCATGCTGTGAGATGTTACCCCACTCTTCCACCAAGGCACCTGCAAGTTCCTGGACATTTCTGGGGGGAATGGCCCTAGCCCTCACCCTGCGATCCAACAGGTCCCAGACGTGCTCAATTCCTTCAACGATAAACACGAATCCGTCCATCACCCCTGGTGAGACAAAACCGTGACTCATCAGTGAAGAGCACTTTTTGACACTCCTGTCTGGTCCAGCGAAGGTGGGTTTGTGCCCATAGGCGAGGTTGTTGCTGGTGATGTCTGGTAAGGACCTGCCTTACAACAGGCCTACAAGCCCTCAGTCCAGCCTCTCTTAGCCTATTGCGGACAGTCTGAGCACTGATGGAGGGATTGTGTGTTCCTGGTGTGACTCGGGCAGTTGTTGTGGCCATCCTGTACCTGTCATGCAGATGTGATATTCGGATGTACCGATCCTGTGCAGGTGTTGTTACACGTGGTCTTCCACTGCGAGGATGATCAGCTGTCCTTCCTGTCTCCCTGTAGCGCTGTCTTAGGCGTCTCACAGTGCGGACATGGCAATTTATTGCCCTAGCCACATCAGCAGTCCTCATGCCTCCCTGCAGCATGCCTAATGCACGTTCACGCAGATGAGCAGGGACCCTGGGCATCTTTCACAGTCGGTAGACAAGTCTCTTTAGTGTCCTGCGTTTTTAGAACTGTGACCTTAAATGCCTACTTTCTGTAAGCTGTTAAGGTCTTAACGACCATTCCACAGGTGCATGTTAATTAATTGATTATGGTTAATTGAACATGCATGGAAAACATTGTTTAAACCCTTTACAATGAAGATCTGTAAAGTTATTTGGATTTTTAAATCATTATTGTTGAAATACACAGTCCTGAAAAAGGGACGTTTTTTATTTTTTTGCTGAGTATATTTAAAAGCAAATTTAACAACAAATTGTATTCAAAGACTGCATGCCTAAAATAAAGTATCTTGCCAAATCATGAAAATATGTTTAATTCAGAAATCTTACAAATGCTTTGATTACAACATAAAGAAATAACCAAACTACAAGTTCAAGCAGTTTACTACTTGATAATCACTTTGCAACATTCCATTTGCATCACTTACTCCATAACAGATGACCGTGATATAAGCTAGACCTGAATAAACCATGGATGCCATACCCATCCACAGTCATACTCACCCACAATGAGCCAGTATAAATTTCCCATCACCCTGACAGCAAGTCTTTGGACTGTGTGAGGAAACCAAAAACCTGGGCCAGACCCACAAGAATGTGGGGAGAACATACACAATTTAAACCAACATCACCTCAACCAAGGAGTCCATTTTATGAAGCCAGCTGTGCTCCTTCATTTAAATTGGAATTTGCTTAAATGTAATTGCAGCCTCAGCCTAAAAAGAAAAATGCTCCAAAATAGTAAAATTCTGCATAGATAACACTGTCAGATTTTCATGGTCAGAAAACAATGGGATTTTAATTTAATATGCATTTATAGAAATGGAAAAAATGAACCCAACAGTGAAGGCAGGACATATGACATATATAAACAGTTTCAGTTATTCTTTGTAGAAGTGAATTTTGCATTATTTCTTAAAAAAAAATTCAGCCTACTAAATTAAGGTGAAAATTAGAGGCCATAACATATTAAAATAGTGCAGAAGAAGATCCATTTAGTGGTCAAAAGAAACTCTAAAAACACAGGCATAAAACCTGCAGCCACTGGGAGCAGCTCCACTCTACAGGTAACCTCACGCAGTGCAGACTAGAGCCGTTCAGAAGAGCTGGATGGAAAATCCCAACACGAGTGGAAAGAAAACACACAGTAAGGTGGTTCCCCAAAGGGTTGCCAGGTTATGTCTTAAAGCTGGGAGATTAACATACGTTGAAGTCATACCAGATTAATAATTGTTTCTGAATCTCTTTTTGGTCCAAATTATGATAATGATTTGTCAATTCATAATTTTAAAAGGTGTATCCATACAGCTGTGAGTGCATTCATTTGTGTACATTCCTGAAAATGCTACAGTTACACAAGAAAAATGCAATCTGTATATAAGCCTTTTTTTAACCCTAAAGTACCCAATACATTATTAAACTAACAGCAAAGGAAAAAACAAAACAAACTGGTGCAGTAAAGGCGCCAGGACAAGATCAATTGCGTTTCATAATTGGGGAAAGTCAGCAATGCAAGAAGGCAAGTTGTTATATATAATAACACATCTATTCTTCAGAACTTCATTCAATAATCGCCGTCAAAAGTTTAATGTGGTTATAAATACCAAAAAAAAAACCAAAAAAAACCCTCTACATCGAGAGGTAAATCGGTTTCCTAAAATACACTGCCAAGTGTAAAACAAAGCCTAACACTGAGCAAACTTCTTTTTGAAACATTAAAGGTTCAAGTTCTTATTCGCAAAGAAGATAATGTGGTGGCTTGTTTAGGAATACAAGCATTATTCACGTGCAAAAAAAATAATAAAAAAAAATTCACTAAAAATCAAAAAAACTTTTTTTAAATTGTTGTAACAAGTCAGTCTCTGGGTTGCATAGTCCTTATCAACAGTGTTAAATAAACAAGCTAAACCGAGTAAACAAATGTCAGATTAACAGACAACACTGTTTAGGTAAAATCATTCACTGTTTGGAAATATCTGAGCCATCATATTTATAATGCCAGCATTTCACATTTTGCTTTTGTATGGTGCACTAAATCCAGTTGCTGGACTTTAAGCTCAAGGGGTCACACCATTAAATTATTCATTCGATGAAATTTTTCTGAAGATTTTCGTATACACACTTTTATATGTATATTTAACTTATTATATCAAATACATATAATATGTACTTTTATACTTTAATATAATAATAATAATAATATGTAGTATGCAACTACATGCACACATACACAGACATAGATGAAGTGTTCATGTAGTGTGTATATGTATGTGTGTGATATAGATATACTGTAAATCTATAAATCACACACTATATATATATCTGTTTTTTTACTAAAATAATGCACTTTACATTTCAGAGGGAGCTCTCCGCAGTGGCAGAACAATCAAACTGTCCTGTGTGCCTATAGAACAAAAGAAGAATCTCTAAAACAATTTTTTTTTTTTTGATTTATGGACAAATAGAACTACAGACCAAGGTTTGCAAGGGTAAAAATGTTCCAGTCTATATATTATTAATCTGTGCTACCTTCCCAGTCTCGAAGACATAAAATTAAATTACATAGTATATGCTGGTGAAATGTTGACACAAAATGAGAAAACAGATTTTTCTTTGTTTTTTTTTCTCCCTTTTCTTTCAAGACATTTCACTTGATGCGTGGGGACTTGAAGCGATGCCCAGTCTTTCCTTATTACAATCAAAAGTGGAGGACAGGTTCAAGCTAACAAATTAAATTGAACAAAAATAAGACTTTTGTTTTGGAAAACATTTTGCTGCAAAATGCATCCTCGTTTATGATAGAGTCCTGTTATCCATTGGTCCATGCTGCCGTAATTCCTTGGGTCAATCTGAGTTCACACCGTTACTGACCCATCTCTGGGACAAGATGTTAAAAACTACCTGATCCTGGTTCTCTAGACGTAATTAAAAAAAAAAACAAAAAAACAAATAAATAAAAATAAAAAGGAAGTGGGGTGGGGGGAGTTAGGGGTGTAAAAAGTTTAGCAGCGGAATTAATACAAGTAGTAATGGGAAGACGAGACTGATGCAGGGGATCGGAAAGGCGTGCAGGGGCTAGGAGCACGTCTGGATTATGATGCATTGCTGCTCAGATCAGAGCAATTGAAGAGCTCTTGCTTAAGAAATAACATTAAGATAGTTTTTGATATTATCATTATGTTTAGGAGATATAATAACAAAGTCTTTTGAGGTTTTCATTGCAGCCGCATGATTCAAGAGTCTCAGCTCATGTTAAAAGTTATTTTTTTTTGTCCCATTCAGTTCAATATTTAAATATTTTATTATTTTATCTACTTTTGCTGTGCTGAGTCCCAACCTCCAGCATCATATAATGGGGTTGAATGCTCTCCACAGTGGGTCCATCTGAGTTGGGGGTGGACAGTTAGGAAGAGAACCTCAAAGACGGGTTTGAGCCTCAGGAACATAGATCTCAATACTGTCAGCACTCTCGGTTGCCGAGTTCTGTCTCACTGAGGCTGCCCGCTTAGCTGCCATGAGCCGCTTACGTGCTTCCTGCCGTTGTTTGTCTGCCGAAGAATCGTTCTTCTCCCGGCTAGCTGCTGGCTTCGGTTTGGAGGGCTTCTTTGGCACAGGGGGAGGTTGCTTCTTCTCTTCCTATCATCAGAAGACACATAAAAAAAGAATATGGATGGGAAAATATGGAAGAATTGGGGGAAAAAAACCAAAAAAAACAGTGAATTAATATAAAGATTCTACAGGATGTACAGTATATAAAGAAAAGACCAAATGACAAAACATTTACTGTCAAACTTGAGTATGAAATAGATAAAACATTATTGTATGACAGTATATTTAAAATGTTAACATTAAGTGTGTCTACCTTTAAAACAAACAGATTCAGGCAGAAGGATGTGTTCATAGATCATATAACAGGCTAACACATGCCACCGATCATTGCCATTTTTAATAAAGAGAACTTCCTGAAAGCAGACCTTAGCAGTGTGGAGATTATCTTCCACAGGCTAAGTGCAATACTTTGCTGTTGACTATTGTCACACGTGTGCAAGAGAGGCAGTCGATGGGCTTAACTAAAGAGAATGATCAGTATCAATGCCGCCTCTTACTCTGCAGACCCTCAGATGAAGAGTCCTCCCGATACCTTCACTCCAGCCTCTAGTATTGAAGTTACTTCTGACCCCAGACATGACATCACTGCCATTTCCTCCCCTAAATGCACAACCCTTCCTGCCATCCCTCTATAAAGCTGACATACTGCCTATACAATTCAGTTCAGCTGCGGACTCATGACGTTGTTTTTTTTATCTTGCCTTATCATTCAAGTATATGGGATGGCGACTGCTAGTGCTGGGCGGTATGACCAAAATTCTTTATCACGGTATGTTTCAAAATTATACTGGTTTCACGTTATCTGATGGTATTTCATTCCCCATGCATGAGTGGATTGAGTGGATGGATGAGTGGACATTTTTCACTGCAATTATTGCAGAACACTGGCTAAGAATAACCTATTCCACTGTCATGAACATTGTAAAAAAAACATTTTAATGTGCACACAAGTATTAATACAGGTTTGCATGGCCCCATAAAGTGATGGGTTTTCAAGGGAATGGCACTAATGAAGAGAAGGAATCACACTGCATGACAGTTGCAGTCAAAATATAGAACCATTTTATTGAACAAATTTTGCAAACAACTTAAGCTAATATTTTGACAACATATTTTCAACCATCCAAAGAGGCATTTAGACTTAGTAAAATATTCAGAGGTGCTTTCAAAAGTTATATTGCACTGAACATGTCTTAGAAAAGGCATAGATAGTGAATATTTTTTTAAACCAACTACACTTTCTGTTAATGTTAACAGTCTCTGTCCACTGACACATTAAAAGTGACTTTTTAAACAACTTTACCATCATTAAACTGCATAATATTTAAACTAATAAATAATAATAACAATAAAATAAATAATAGTGCAACTTCCAGTAATAATACCATTACTTCAAGACTTCAAGCCCAGGTGGATAACACAGTATTCACCAAATTAAAATAAAATAAAACAAGTGCAACTTGGGGAGCAATCTTTACCAACTGAACCATCATTAAGGCAAATTGCATTAATATGGACCTTGCTTCAAGCTAAGCTATATACATAAATAATAAAACTGCAACTTGCATTTATAATGCTATTTGTGGTATAGCCCTACGGAAGCGTATTAGTGAAGAAAAAAAAAAAAAACTACTATGTTGAGAATAAAGTCGACAGGTTGACTTTATTCTTGACATTTCCACTTTAATCTCTACATAAGCATCAAGATTAAAGTCGACATTTCCACTTTATTCTCAGTTTATTTTGTCATTAAAGTAGAATGTCGTAAACTAAACTTCATCCTAAAATCAATTTTTAATTTACTAGATTTTCTCAAAACCCGTCCTAAGTTAATGTAGCACATTAAATGCTTTGTGTTAAGTGTTCCCCGACCCAGTTGTTACTCACAATGTGCTTCATAAACTGACTTCCTCCGCACTAAGAGGAGGCACAGGCAGGGATCGCCACACAGAATACATTCGCTTCATGATATTCCTGCTCTCTGAAAACTTAGACTGCTAAGATAAATACTTGATATCATTTTTATAATGAAAAGCGGGTATTAAACATGCACGGTAGTGAGGCGGTAGTGCTGCTCCCTCGCAGTAAGGGGTCCCCAGGTGTACGTTCAGTGTAGAGAACTTTATGGCAGGTGTGACGAGGCTTCAAAAAACTGGATGTATGAATGGGCATTGCACAGGTTTAACTTAAATGTTGGGTTCGTGATCTGGTGGTCGGAGACATGAACACGGAAATCAATGGATATTCTTCTGAGTGAACTTTCTTTATTGCATGCGTGCTGTGTCTATCCGACGTACCAAACCCCCAGTTCCTATCCATCCTTTTTCGTTCTCCACATAACCAATCACCACACGATAAACGTCTTTGTGAAATTAAAACTAGATATAAACTTAGACCATGGAGTGTTCAGCACTTGAAAAAAAATCTTTGTTATACACGTTTAAATATGCCATACATTTAGGACTGCGCCCATCCCAGCAGGCATTGTATGCGAGGCAGGAGCAAATCCTGAACGAGGCACAAGCACATCGCAGGGTGAATACAAGCAACACAAACTAGCAGGGTTAATATAGCATAACAAAACCTCACCGCCTACATAACTTTGAAAGGAAACTGAAGCACGCCGAGTAAACCCACCAGAAAAACATACAAATCCAAGGCAGGGAACACCCGGGACCCCCTTGCTGCGAGGCAGCAGTGCAACCTCTACGCCACCATGCCCCCCATGTTTAATACATTCTTTAATGCATTTCATCATGAAAATTATATCAAGTATTTATCTTTGCATTCTAAATGTTCAGGGAGCAGGAATATCATGAAATTAATGTGTTGTGTGTGGCGAGCGCTGCCTGCGCCTCCTCTTAGTGCAAAAGGAAGTCAGTTTAAGAGGCACATAGTGATTAACACTTAACACAAAGCATTTAATGTGCTACATAACTTATGACGGGGTTTGAGAAAATCTAGTAAATTAAATATTCATTTTAAGTTGAAGTTTTGTTTATGATGTTCTACTTTAAATGACAAATTACGAGAATAAAGTCAGCATGTCGACTTTATTCTCCTCATAAGCTTCGAGATTAAAGTGGAAATGTCGAGAATAAAGTCAACATGTCGTCACAGTACCCAGGTACATTACACAGTATTGAAAAAAAATAAAACATTACAACTTGGCTTGCATTATTATCCAGTAGTATAGAAATAGTATTCACACATTTGAACATAATGGTCCATATCCGACCTTTTAAAACCAAAGTATCTCCAGACAACAGACATGGCTCCTTTATTTGGCAAAAGTTCTTTTGTGTCATCATGTTCAACGTTATTGTCTGCTACAGCTTCAGTTTCTGAATGCTCTCTGTCCATTTTCACTGCTCAATACCTCCACTAACGCATGTACCCTGTTGCACGCGTGACTAGCGGTGTAGCAGTGAAAAAGGTCACCCCTTAAACAGTTTCCCGCTGTGCCACGTTCTGAATGTTGTTTAGGCTATTTAAACCGGAGTTGCGGTATAAGAAAATCCATATCATAACAAAAATAAATTGTTTTTGGTATGAACCAGTATACCGCCCAACACTAGCGACTCCAAACCTTTTGCGTGGTTTTGTCCCTTTCTTATGCCATTTAGCAGACAACCATGCTGAGAGCAAACAAGACATGAAACCTGTGATGCAGCAATGCTTCCCATGTCAAACCCCATGCAAATTAGAAGGTGGTAAAGCTATAAATCAGAGGTGTCAAATTCAATGCCAGCAGGCCGGATCCAGCTCTTGGATTTTCATACTACATATAGCCCATAATCATTTCAAAGACACTCTTAACATTTCATATTGGAGTGTATCTATATATAATTTGCATATCCAGTGTTCTCTCACACTTAGTTGTGCAGGACAGCACACCACAGTTACTAACCTATAGTATGAATGGAAACGTCTGCTCAGAATGACCCAACAAGAAAAAATGAAAAGATGACATACCACGCTGCCGTAAAGAACTTGAGGTTTTTAGCATTATACCAAAGATGAGCCACCATCTCCTTCATGAGACTGTCACGCTGCTAACTTAGTACATCAGCATAGGTATCCAGGTTGGTAACCCTTCCACGGCTTACCTGACTGCTGCTGCTACTGACCCACACGACGGTCCTCCAACCACATACAATTATATTTGCATTTCCACTCCTGTTAAACGTGATCCTTATCGATCTCAAATGAACTCCATCTGTTTGCTACATCACTACTGATTTCCCCCATTTTTTTTGATGTTCACTTGATTGGGACACGTTAATGACTGCCACTCTCATTTTCCCCAAACAATTTTTTCATTCAATGCTGATTCTGGTCCCATTGCTTTTGGATATAGAAGTCACTTTTAAGTCACTTTCTTAACCTGCTGCCATGTGCAAGAGAAGTAAAGCAGATAAAGAGGGAAGAAATGAGGCAGAACATATGATTGTGATGAGCGGAAGTACCTTTTGTTTGGAAAGAAAATGTGCTAGTAGTTTTTTTGTTGATGTATTCCAACCCACTCTGAGAATAAAAACTTACTCTTGGCCCACAGTAAAACGGAGTTTGACACCCTTGCTGTAAACCAAGGAGTTTGTTCGCTCTGATCTCACTCATACTTGATTATTTCAAGGTTTAGTGAGCAGGGAAGGCCACTGCTTTAGAATTCAGTTTCCTGGTCCCGTTACACTTCTGTCATGAAGGGATGCTCCTGAGCAGCAAAGATTCAGACCAGAAAGTGCCATGGATAACATAAATCACATCGTTACATCCTCAACATCTATCTGCACTGTTGGAATGCATCAATATTGAGCCCTGGATCTGTGATGTTTTAACATATCCTGGGCCCACATATCTGCATGAATCAACACAAATCAGACTAAACCAATCAACATTTTACCAGACCTCCAGTCTCCATTTTCTTAGCCCACTGAAACTATAACTTCTCATTCGTTTTACAGATGAGTGAAAGTCAGTTGAGTTCAGCTACCAAGGTAAAATATAGTGTTTTTCTTTTTTTTTGTTTTGGTACCACTATTACTGTTCAAATTATCTGAGCCTTCATCAGTCTGTTTTCCAATCACATAACCACTCTTGGAAGTCAGCTGGTTGTTTTTCTAGTGGTGACCTATACACAATACACCTGTTCACATTCCATGTGTTAACATGCACACACAATACCAGCATAAAATGAGTAATCTGGATAAAGCAGAAACCGGTTTTCTTAAAAATCCACGTTTACACAGAATGATACATGCCTGGAGTTCTAACTTTCCCAAACATGACAATGTCATTATACTGTGCAAAAAAAAAAAAACTTAAATATCATCACTGGACAATATGAATCCATAAACATGCATGAAGCCAATGATTAATTAACTTGTGTTCTATAAATAGATTTAGTCCTTGTTGTGCAACAAAGTAAATAACATCCATGACCAACCTGAGCCACTGTTGGTTCATGTTATGAACAATGGCCACTGTGTCACTTATCACGCTGTTTCAACATTATCTGTAGCAAATGGCTGGATTTAAACTAAACTGACATTTTATTAATGTTACTGGGTTGCAAAAAGCACAATCTTTTCTGCTTGGTCATTTAACTGAGCCATGTAAAAGAGCGACCATACTGCTGCGTGTGCTTCTTGACTTACACCAGAGGTAGGAAACATTGGTCCTGGAGGGCGCCAGTGGCCACAGGTTTCTGTTCCAACCCAATTGCTTAATTAGAAAAAATGATTGCCAATCTCAGACCGTATTTAATTTTATATCTTGTTAGTCTGCAATGTTAGATTCCTATATTGTAGATTTTTTCCTTTCCAATGGAATCATCCAAATGGGTTGAAGCCTAAAACTGATCATTTTAGTGTCTCACATTTTTCTATTAAATGTTTTATCAAACCAAATAGTTACATGATGAACACACACAGTGGTGTGCTGGGGTGGCAGCATAAAGATGAAAGACGCCTCACGCCTGGACAAACTTGTTAAGAAGGCAGGCTCTATTGTAGGATTAAGTTGGACAGTTTAACATCTGTGGCGGAGCGACGGGCACTGAGCAAACTCCTGTCAATCATGAAGAATCCACTGCATCCACTGAACAGGATCATCTCCAGGCAGAGGAGTAGCTTCAGTGACAGACTTTTGTCACCGTCCTGCTCCACTGACAGACTGAGGAGATCATTCCTCCCCCACACTATGTGACTCTTCAATTCCACCCGGGGGAGTAAATGCTAACATTAATTTTATTTTAATTTTTATTACTATTTAATTTAATATTGTTTCTTTGTAACAGTATACTGCTGCTGGATTATGTGAATTTCCCCTTGGGATTAATAAAAGTATCTATCTATCTATCTATCTAAATGGGAACAAGTTAGTTGGAGAACTGCTGGCTCCTTTGTTATTTACATTGTATTGCTAATAAGGAGCCATTAAAAACACTGAACGCGGCTGTTTAAGACTGAAATAAGCAATTAAGGGTGGAGAACCTTAACAAGCAAGACCACTAAAATGAGGCAAAAATATCACTTAAGCAGTAAGTGCTTCATCAGCAATAACTGACCTCTCATTAAGGAACTGGGTTGCAACAAAAATCTGCAGCCAATGTGGTCCTCCAGGACGGCCGTTACCTACCCCTGCCTTACACCCAGTGCTGCTCAGACAATAGCAATGCAGGAATTTTTCCGTTAACAAAATAAATACTGCATTACGTTACTCGTTACATTAAAAGGTAATTGGACTATGAAACGCATGTTAATTTTAACATGTTACTGCCCCAACACTGCTCCTGAAATTGTGCACTGTACCTTCAGCTCATCAACACACATCTTTATGATTTCTGAAATACTGAGACATATTACTTCAGCCTGCTGAAGGAATAATGCAATTGCTCAAGCATTTGCTCAGGAAATTTATCTTGTGGACACTTCTACCTGCGGCTGTTCCGAAGCTAACACATGCACAAATGAACAGAGTGCTGAGCACATGCACAGACTACAAACTCCTTAACTTTAACCTGGTTTAGGGGTAACAAGGCCAAATAACTAGATTAATCATGGAGAAATCTGTGTGTGTGTTATCCAAGTGTCTCAGAGAGCAATAACCTGGGGTTATTAAAGCACATGTAAATGGGGTTACTGTTCCTAACTGGCACATTAGTCAGCTTTTTCTAGGATATATTTAACATCACTATAACAGAATTGTCTAACATGTTTAACCCAAATCAGAATGTCATTGGGTGGAGTATATCCTGGCAGCACGAGCTGCAGGGCATGACTTGGCTCAGGACAAGTCACCAGTTGATTGCAGGCCCACTTATGTACATACCCACACTGGAATTTACACAGGGCCAATTCAGAGCCACCAATTTACCTAACCTGTGTTGTTTGACTGCAGAATGAAAACTGGTAGACCCAGAGGAAAACCCACATAGACACAAAGGGGACTTCCAGATTCCACTTGGAAAATGAATGACCTGATGCAGGATTCAAATGCAAGCTGCTGGTTTTGTGAAGCAACAGCACTAACCGCTGTGCTACCATTCTACTTTTGTATTACTCTTACCATGTTTAAACAGTACAGCCTGCACACGTGATGCTGTTGCTGTTTAAATTGTGTGACTACCAACTTAGTAAACTGGCCAATCAGTGTACAGCAAGCCTTTGAGAGACACCAGTTTAATCACAAAGGCATAATAATAAAGAACAGTTTCTAAACTGTGACCGATGAGGGCACCAACACTTTTCCAGTATCAGTGATGAGGTTACACAAGTGGACACCACAATACCCTGAAATCTGTTGTCCAAGTAGAAAATACAATGCTGTTAAATTTTGACAAGATTCACTGAGCATTCACTCTCACACATTTTGAGTATACATAGCTCTGTTGAAAAGGCTCCCATTTGTATAGAATGTTTAGTCTCAAATCATCCTGCTGAAATCACAGATGTACTGATATACAAGGCACTATATCTTGGGGACAGTTCCTCACCTTTTACAAATAATGTATAATTTAATATGTATAGTAATCTCTTTTTCATGCATTTTGTGGAAATTACTTTTAGAAGGTATAATCACGCAATAATAGGTGTTGTTACATATAATAAAGGTGTTTATGGAGATAATCCATTGAGCTCAGCATACATATACATTCATGTCCTTGTACTATTTCACCAATAGAATCAGTTTCAATGTTTCAAGATGAAGGTCTTCAGGGTGCTACTGTCAACTGTGTGGCTTTTATTTTTCACTCTCTACAAGTTATGTTTGGTTCTCGTTTTTACTTATCCTAAGCAGCACTCTACCTGTATGGGGCATGTGAATTCCATTCACAAACCTCTTTAATCCAATTTATGAGGTCATAAGGGCTGGAGCCTATCTGCAAGTCCATCATAGTGCCCACTCATGCACACACAAACTGACACTTGGTTGACAAATTAGAAACACTATATTTTTTGTACATAATTCACATAGTATATCCTTGAAAAGGCAATGTATTGCAGTTATTAGTTTGCTTCTTGTTTGCTACAACCATTTTAGTCAATTTGTGCAGCTCAAGGCTTATGGTTTTCATAAAAATGCTGCAAATTAATTTCCACTTAGGCCTTAAGAATTAAGGACTTTCACTTAATATATGGACTTTCACTTCTAAAGCAGCTGAAATGTTGGACTTCAGTTATCATAGAAATCTTCAAAGGGCATACCTTCAGTTTGAGTTAAGGGAATACTCCACTCAAAAAGGTTCCTTATCCCATGTAGTTTGTACTGATGGTCAAAAAAGAATTAATCTCATATTTTTTACACAGAATGGAGATAAAGTTTCTGATAAAACATGGGTTTATGCTATCCATTGCTGGAGAACAGCAAACAATACCAAAAACACCCATGAAAAATCTCATGTTACTGGAGCTGCATAATCCACGTTATCCAGTCATATGCTCACAATATGTCAAACACTTGCATTTTTACTAAAATGTTATTGAGTAAACCACTTCAACGAAAATGGAACCCACTCAGGCATCAATTGTAGACCTGCCACCTCCTATTGGTTATATTTATGTTCATATCCACAATTGGAGTACATCTCAGGATTAGTTAAGTGTCGGTCTGTGAAACTGTACAGATGAACGGACCTTCTGTTTTTTAGAGCAACTCAAAGAAGCACAAATACGGGGCATATTCTCTTCCTGATAATGTTTCACTTGCTTTTCTTTAACTTTTAATCTTCAGTTGTACTCGTCTGTCAATGAACTTTGAAATGTTCACATCGCATGATGTGCAATGTTAGCCCAAAAAACAAGGTGTTACCAGGCTGATTCATGGCCAATAAATGAGGGGGTAGCCAGGTTTTCAATTCAAATACTCACTCACGCTTGAACAGGTTCTGTTTTAGCTCACAAGAATGTTTTGTGGAAGTGGTTTATTTGATGATACTTTAGTAAAAATAAGTGTGCTTGGGATGTTTTAAGCATAACATGACTTGACTTGTGAATTATGCTACACAACTGAAGTTAAGATTTGTTTCAGTGGATGTTTTTGATATAGTCTGCTGTTATTCAGTGCTGGTGATGACAGATACCTATCAGAAACTTTGCTGTCACCATTCTAAATGGGGGAAAAAATATAAATATCATTAAAAAATATTCTCATCCATCATTACAAACTACATGGGGGTAAAGTAACATTTTTAGGTGGGGTATTCCTTTAAATATGCAATATCCTCCACAATATGTTAAACCTTTAAATCAGATCAATCAGTTTTCTTGTATATAAATGTAACACCTAAATAAGAATTATGTGCAACTGGGATACATTTTCGTAACTTTGATCCAGAGAGGAAATCATGCAAGGTTATAAGACAAATGTAAACATCCATGATTCACAAATGCCATGCTTCTTTATACAGAAACACAACTAATGATCAAAACACAATGTTAGGCAGTATAGTTATAATGAGCTCCCTACCCCGGGGTGGGGACAGGGCCTCAGGGTTCAGCAGTACCTTCCTGTCCGAGGAGTCAGTAAGTTGCCAGTCATTGGTCTTCAAGTGATACAGTTCATCGAACTTCATACTTATGTCTTCAATAGACAACTGGAGAAGGTCCCAGAACCCAGCCAGATCTTGTGCAGTTGGTCGTGGATTTGCATTGACATTCTATTGGAAAAGGGAAAAAAAATATTAAAAATAGTCAATTACTGGTTCACTTTCAAGATTTATTTTTATTGATTTCCACTCAGCACATCTCACATTTATTTTCTTTTTCAGGTTCTGTAATTATCAAGTTCATCAAGAAGGAATAATCATAACTGATAAATTTTAGCTAATTGATGCAGTGGCCATGGGTCATTCCTGCCAAGCGTTCAAAGTCAGGCTTCAGCTCTCAATGACCCCGACCTGAATTAAATGGGTTTAAAAATGTATGTATGCACATTATAGTTTGCTGCATCTCGCATGTTGAAATTTCAACAGAGGGTTCGGATTCCTTTAACCAGAATTGTTTCCAAATGATGCAATGGAATGTAATGTGTATAATCTTTATATAGTCATGATCATGAACATTCCATCCAAAGATGGAATCAATGCACGTCCTTCCTCCTGCTTTGTCTGCTTGACACTTTTGCAACGTATAACATTGGTCTTGGATGCTCACTCTCTCTCTAGCCAGGGGTAATTCATTGAGAAGACTTTCCATCTTCCTTTAGAATATGTACAAGTCATTTCTTCATTCAATCTTAGATGGTTAGATAAATGTACATCTTTACCGAGTGCCATGTTACTGTGACACATACATTCAGATACCCTTAACCTGATTTTTTTGCTTCCCTCACATTTGTGTCTCTGAACTATACAGCTACACTCTACACTACCATATTAATTACAAGTGGGTTCAAGACGTCTGTATATAGAAACATGGATAATAAACTTTATTTTTGCTGTGCAGTTGTAAATTAGCAACTGAAATGCTTCACAATGCTGCATTCTGTGTTTTCAAGAAAAAAATTGCATCTACTTTTTCCATTACTGCACTCGCACAAGCTACTTAAGCAGATAGAATGTGGACAACAGACCACTTTAAATGGGAGACTAAACTTTTGGTGGGAAGACCCAGGCTGACACCTACACATCAGAATGGCTTAGGTTTTATTACCAATTAGCACAAAAAGAATGTAAGAGAAACTGGAGTACCTTTGGAAAATCCTCACTAGATACAGGGAGAAAATGTACATTTCACACCAGGATTTAAACTCTGGTCAATAGCCTTAAAAAACAGTAGTAAGTGGTGTTGCCTTTTCAGAACTGTTTAATTTTATAGAGTACTAGGGGGCTTCCCCTACTGCTAGCTTCGCTCGCCAACCAGTGGGTTGGGTTAACCGGATATACAGTTTAAAGAGATTGTTATTTTCATTGGAATTGTTACATATGCATTATTTTCACTTTTACTTTAAAACTTCAGTTAAAACAATATTTGGAATCAACTTTTCTTCAAGATTGCATTGAATTTTGATTCCGTGTTTGGATTAACATTGTCAAATGCAACGTATAACTGCCTGTGAGTGAATATTGTTTCTTTCTCTCTAATAAATAAACCAAATTTTTCGAATGTTTGTCTCTGTGATTTGTTTTAATTGTCAAAAGCTATTCTCACGGGAAACTGTAAACGTTTTAATACGATTTGCATATCAAAATCTCCTTTGGTGTCTAATGTTATCCGTGAAAGATGTACTACATTACCTTTTTTGTTGCCTGTTAAAATTTTACATGTTAGAATTGTTCAACCAATTTTTAATACAACTAATTTTGTTCCATTGCATAGTCCATCACTCATACATAAATTGCGCCATAACATTACGATACATCCTTCTTTCAACATTAATTTGGCCGGTTGAAGACCGGACGGTGTTAATGCTTGTAGATATTCTATGGGATATTGTAAATTGATGTCTTCTTCTTCCGCACGATCACCACCAACTGCTTCAGCATAGTCTATTGATACACATTTAATCAATTTGTCATGAAACCGCTCAACGATTTTTGTGTTAATTTGTTTGACTTCATCGTTTCTCGCTGCCATATTTTGATGAACAGGTGATTCTAAACTGGATATTTGTAAGTGTATGTGTGTGTTCGTAAGTAAGCCCTGTAATGGATTGGTGTCTGTCCAGGTTAAGTGTCGGAATGCACCCGAAGACCGTGATCTTGTTTGAAAATAGATGTAAGTAGGGTGTGCCTTGAAGGAATCTCATGGCAAAAGTTCTGGACTTGTAAATGTAAATTCACTATTAAAACAAAAAGCCCTGAAAATGGGCTGTGTTGCTGCCTCTCAACTCCAGTGTACTAGTTTGAAACTAGTTATATATGGGGGGCTGCATATTCTTCCTATACATATGGGACTTTTCTTCAGGCACTTTAGTTTTACTCCTCCTTCCCAGGTGTGTGTGTTTTAACTGGTTATTATATAATGTGTTCGGAAAATACTCAGACCCCTTCACTTTCTACACACTTTACTCTGTTGTAGATTTCATTTTAAATGGAAAGATTTGCAATTTTTGGCCATCAATCTACACTCAGTAACCCATGATGACAAAGTGAAGACATGTTTCAGAAAGGTTTGCAAAATTATTAAAAAATCAAAAACTGAAATCTGATTTATGTAAGCATTCAGACCCTTTTGTTTGGCACTCCAAATTGTGGTCAGGTGCATCCTGTCTGCTTTAATTGTCCTTGAGATGCGTTAAGAACTTGGTTGACGTCCATCTGTGGCCTGCAATGAAATGGTGTTCAGGCATTGATCAGGGCAAGGGTATACAACAAGCCTCAAGGGTTCCCTGGAGCTTAGTGAAATGGAAGAAGTTTGGAACTACCAGAACTCTTCCAAGAGTTGCCATCCAGACAAACTGAGTAACTGGGCAAGAAGGGCCTTCATCAGGTAAGAGACCAAAAACCCACTCTAACAGAGCTTCAGAACTCCTCTACTAAAATGGGACAACCTGTTAGAAGGATGATGCATCTCAGCAGCACTCTATCTGTCGAGTGTCTGGTGTAATACAACAGACAGATGAGCCTTTTTGGATATGTTTGTGAGGTCCAAAACAACTATGTTCCATATCCTTCATATCTGTATTTTAATTATGTTTGTGGCTTTGCACTCACTGACTGTAAAGCCTCACACAGAGCCTACCCCCTCATCTTAAGACAAAAATCAAACCGGATGGATTTTAATAATTTATTACATTTATATAGCGCTTTTCAAGGCACTCAAAGCGCTTTACATACAAGGGGGGGGATCTCCTCAACCACCACCAGTGTGCAGCATCCACCTGGATGATGCGACGGCAGCCATAGTGCGCCAGAACGCCCACCACACACCAGCTTACTGGTGGAGAGGAGACAGAGTGATGAAGCCAATCAGTGTATGGGGATGATTAGGAGGCCATGACGGTCAGAGGCCAATGGGCAAATCTGGCCAGGATGCCGGGGTAACACCCCTACTCTTTCCGAAAGACATCCTGGGATTTTTAATGACCACAGAGAGTCAGGACCTCGGTTTAACGTCTCATCCGAAAGACGGTGCTTTTTTTCAGTATAGCGTCCCCATCACTATACTGGGGCATTAGGACCCACACAGACCACAGGGTGAGCACCCCCTGCTGGCCTCACTAACACCTCTTCCAGCAGCAACCTAGTTTTTCCCAGAAGGTCTCCCATTCAGGTACTGACCAGGCTCAACCCTGCTTAGCTTCTTGTCAGGGCAGGTCGTGAACTAGTTGGACTGAGTCTCTGGGTGTGTCGCACTACATGACTGTTATTCATGGGAATGTGCTGTGACTACCCCTGACTATCTGAAATTAAGTAAATGAAATCTATAACTGAAAATTCAAGTATCATAACATGGCCTTAATGGCAGCATTGCATGCTTAAGATGCTGACTTATGTCATGAGATTGCAAGAGAGGGTTTTCTTATGAGGACCTTCCATGCATATCACATTTTTGAAAGAGCAGTACACCACTATTCCTGTGAAAGCTACAGTTATCTGCAGGCACTCTGTAGCAATATTGGGGTTTCACTTTTCATACCTGACCAGTGTATGAACAGTTCAATCTGAAAATTTTCTTGCCCTTCCATCTCTTAATGACATTTAAGAATAATGTCTCTGTTTACGCTCTTTAATACTGCAACTGAGATGCATACTCATACTTTTGTCACCTCGTGACTTGACTATTGCAATGCAGTGCCATTTGGTATCCCTACTTCGAGTCTAAATAAATTACAATAGGTATAGAGTTCAGCAGGTAGAGTGGTTACGCACTTAAAACCCTGGGAGCATATCACTCCTACACTTCTAAAATTGCATCGGCTATCTGTTCCCTTCTGTATTTAATATAAAACTTCACTTTTTAGTTTTTAAGGCTCTTCATGGTGTAACCCCACCTTATTTGTCCTCTTTAATCTGTCCATATACTCCATCACGTTCACTTTGTTCTTCTGACTTCTTGCTATTAGATATGCTATTATTATGTAGATTGCGCACTATAAGTGACAGGTCTTTTAGAATATCAGGGTCATGACTATGGAATGCCTATATTTTTAATATTGTCTTTTGTTGTTCTTAACTTTGATTGTAAATTGGATTGTTTGATTTTATGTGTATTGTTGTACAAGTGGCCTTGGGTACCTAGAAAGGCGCTTTTAAGTTTATTATTATTACTGTTTCAAATTTATCTTGAGAGGTTACTTCAGCTTGGTTTTCCTGTTTAAAAACCTATACATAATATACATAGATAAATAGATAGATAGATAGATAGTAGAGTCACAAAACCAGCACCAGCTTTTGCCCGATGCGCCTATAGGAGAGAGGCAGGTGAAGCTTGTGTGACATGGCTGTCACTTTTCTGGCTACTTGAAATCATAACAGATAAATTGCATGATCTTCAGGACTAGAAAAGTAAAAAAAAAAAAAAAATAAATAAAAATAAAAATAAAATCTAGATACTTAACCTATTTAGAAATGGATGAAATAGGCAATGTGGCTTAGTGACACGTTATGCATACAGTGAATATTAATGTCCTCTATATGTGTGTTGGACTAAGAACAACCTCATTGCTGTATTATCTGGAGATCATAATGAAACATTTTTTTCCTTCAGCAAAGCACAAAAATCACCTGTTTTAACAACTTTAGCATAAGCTGTTAACAGAGATTTTGAAGTCTGCATCGGTTAGGTCTTTCAAAAATGTTATGTTGAAAGAAATTACGGACCCTCTGCTGCCAAGAACTAATATTAAAAAATGCAATTTTTACATTACTTGAGTGAGAACGTTCAGTTTGTGAAAGCTATTTAAGACCTGGGCTTGGTATTTATCTACAGGACATTGTAAAGCACTATTAAAAATGTATTTTATGAACACAACAAAAATTTATACTTATATTCTATCTTTTGAATATGACTCACTGTTGCAAAAAAAAAAAAAAGTCAACAAAAATGAGATAACTGGCTGAACAAACAAACAAAAAAAAACTCAAAATGCTCCAGCTTTCAAAACAGCTAAGGAAGTCCCCAGGTAAATCTGAAATTTGTACACATCTTGTTAAAAACTTCCAGAATTAAACTTATTTAAAATAGCCATGTTCTTTTTGAATAAACCAGTATTTCTATTTAACAGGTAAAATAGCTAAATTTAACTGTGATTTAATTAACTGTTAATATGCATCTGTGGCTTGTTTAGCATGTTTGAAAGAGCAGGCCATGTACAGTACATTGGTTGCATGTTCTATACAGATAGCCACCAGAGGGCTACCTTGTTTGTCCTCTACCTAATCTATAACACCAGAAGTACTGGAGTTCATTTCTTTTGCTCTCCCATCAGTTTAACAATTTGTCATCCGTGATTGATGAGCTCATTGTTAAAAGCTACTTATTTTCATAGCATCTTGAAGTAGTTAGGGATGAGAATGTGTATATCAAAGAATTCAAGTGGGTTGAGGGACACTGATCCTTATAACTACTTCTTCAAATAATGTATTGGAAGTGCAGGGGTGGGGGTCATGAGGTTGCTGGAAAGGGGTGTGTGGCTCTCCAGATATCTTTGGCAAAGGACAAAGGTCCAAGTCTTTAGAGTCCTGGTGCTTCCTGTCTTGCTATATGGTTGCAAGACATGGACGCTATCCAGTGGCCTGAGACAGACTGTACTCTTCCTGTACTGTGTCTCTTCAGACGATCCTTGGGTGCCACTGGTTTGACTTCGTGCCAAATGAGCGGTTGCTCACGGAGCCTCAAATGAGGCACATTAGATGCATTGTGTAGAAAGCGTCAGTTACAGCACTATGGCCATGTAGCGTGATTCCCCTGAGGGTGATCCGGCTTGCAGAATCCTCATGGTTGAGGACCTGAGTGGCTGGACTAGACTAAGGGGACGGCCACATAACACCTGGCTGTGGCAGATAGATGGTCATTTCTGGAAGGTGGGACTGGACCGCGTGTCTGCCTGGGGGTTGCCAGCCGGTATCCTGAGCTGTTTTGTTGTGTGGTGTGTGTGTGTGGCAAGGCGCTATACCAGTGCATTCTCCCCAGCCTGACCTGATCGATATGGAATGGCACTTGGTGCTGACAAATGTCATTAGAGTATTTAAATGCTCTGATCTCCATTCCAACCTTTACGGATTATCTTTAATGTAGTAAAAACTTTCAGGCCTATGCACTTGCAAAGCAAAAGGCATAACTACATGTTTTCCTAATTAAATATGAAACCTTTGATCAAGGGACAGAGTAAAGTGGTTTATGGTTTTGTCCTTTAAATTGTTAATTTAAGTACCAATGTCAACAGAAAATTAAATATATTCACATTTATTTTTTCTCAGTGTAACGAGTTGTACTTTAATTCAAATCAGCATCTTAACTGCCAAGGTAGTTTGTAAGACTAGGTAAACTGGATATAGCAGGTTCATGACCTGGCATTAGACTAGCAAATATACAATGAGTCAATTACCATTCTCATGATTTTAATATATATATTGTTGCATAAACATTTATTCTTTTTCTGGCATAAATATGTCATTATATGATGCAGAGAGCATGTTGGTATAGTCCTTATATTTCTTGATTGGTCGCCAACAGGGTTAGCAAACGTTTCCAGTGTGTGTTGCAGATTTTCAATGAGTATCCTTATTTCCTTCCACATCCCAAAGACATGCATGGTCGGTAAACCCCATGTGAATGAGTGTAGGCGAGTGTCTGACATGAACTGGCTCACCTATAGTATTTACCTAGCTTGTCCAAAATAACATCAAGTTGAGATGTGAAGGACCCTAAAGTCTTGCTCCCCACCATTACTATTTGCTAATCTGTTCCATGTGTCTGCAGTTTTTTGCATAAAGAAAACTTTCTAACATTTGCCAGAAATCTGCCCTTAAGTGTTCAACCGTGAACCTCTGTTCTTGTTGCACATTTTAAACTAACATCTGGGATCAACAGCAGTAATTCCTTTCATAATTCATGGTAAATGAGAAATAAAAGAAGCATCAAAAAGTCACATTTTGTAAAGTTCAACTGCCAGGAAGAAAACTGCCTGATCTAAAAATGTCAAAAAAGTTTTTTTTATAATCAAGTAACATAAATTAAGCTATAGCAACCTCTCCTGGATAGGCAACATAGAAGATGTAAACTCTTAAAGGATTTAATATGGCTTGTCACCTTATATAGAAAATGAATGCATGCATTTATAGTTATTTTCTGAAACATTTTCTCACTTGTAATAACTGATTGACTACACTGAAATCCCTGTTTTTATTTTTAAAGAAACACTGGTTTAACTTTCATGGCCCTTGTATTGGTTTTCTATGATTTGGTAACTACAACCCAAGTATTTAATTTTATATGCTTGATCTTACCTTTATAGGTAATGTTTTAGCTAAGCTGAACAGCTTGAGAGTAAATGTTTCACCTACCATATTCTGTTCACAGAGGCCTCGGAACTGCTGGAATTTCTGAGACATGAGAAGCTGTGCACTGCCCACGGCACTCCTGATCTTCCCAAGAACTACAAATGAAGCAGAAAGCAAGTAACTAGCTGAACAACACATGTGCAGTCTTAGATGCAACAATGCAGGCTGGGAACTACAGGGACAATTGAGGTCCTGCTTATGCTCCTTGCGGAAATATTATACTAGCATACAACAAGATGCTTATTAAACATCAGGACTATCCTTCATTCTATGTATAAATGCCCTCCTTGAATTTGCAATTTTTTTTGCAATAATCCTTTACCTTCTTCAGACAGCTGATTCTCTTTGGTCTCCTTTTCCATCTGTAAGCACCAACCCTCCATTCGTCCCGTTTCTGCTTGCAGAAGCTTTAAAAACCAGTATCCATCTCGGCGACAGGCTGTTGCTGTCGGTTGCACCGTTCCAGTGGGTGTTGTGCTGTTCACACTTTCCAGCCAGGGATCAGGAGGTGGCAAAGATGAAGGATCCAAAGCTGGGTCCAAACTCTCCGAGAAGGAAGAGCTGCTACTCCTTGCCCCTATGTGATTGGACATTTGTCGCTTAGGTCCACTGTCGCCACTTCCGTGGGGTCGTGATGAATAGTCAACCGATTGACTGCTGCTGCTAGCACCTTTCTCAGAGGACTTTGAGTTGCTGAACTCCTGAGTGTCCGAATCAGTCTCTTGCTTGGATGCCATACTACTGGAGCGGCTCATTCTGTTGTAACAAACAGATGGGGAAAATTAATTTCATACAAAACTTCCAAAATTAAGCTATTCATAAATTCACAATAATCAAAGCAGCTGCCTCACCAGGACAGCATGATGCAAAGGCAGATTCCACAGGTGAGTAAGCCAGGTGCCAGTCATACAATATCTGAACAAACTGTTTTAATGATAAATATTGGCAATAGTATTTTGGGAGTTAAAATTAATGTTAACCTTTAGTATGTGAAATTGAATATAGTATTGTGCTTCTAGTATGAATAAATTATACGCACCATGCATTATGAATTTCCTTTGAGAACAGAATTCGTACTTTCATCTATGAAGCACACTGCAGTGGTTTACGAAGCCGTCATGACGACCGCAATTGCCTCATGGATTAGTGGTACTTTCTATAATGGAGCAGGTAGCAGCTGCTTACTGATTGATTGTTCCAGATTCAGCAGTACTGTACATATTGAACAGGACAGTGGGTGTAAAGTTCTTGAAGTTCTTTACTAATAAGACTAAACCGTCATTCTTGCCTATTGTCACAAACTGTGGGTTGAGATCAAAAGAGTTGCAGAGCTTATCCAAATTGGCACAGTGAGGGGACATAAGGCCTCTAAAGTATAGATACTACTAATCTGGACTGAAAGGAGTCCTTTGAACTTTTCTGGAGAATCTTTTGAAAAGTCCCTTGCAGGAAGTGTAAGGGTATGGCTCACACAGTCTGAGATCCAAAGGTGCACTCGCAGAAGATATTGGATTGTCTGATTTGGGAAAACCTATAAAGACCTGTTCAGCATGTTGTCGCCATAATTGTCACTGGAATAAGAAAATGGAGAATGAGGACTGAATGGGAAGACTTTGAAAAGTCGACTTCAGAAGTGTTATTCACCAGCAGGGAGAGATGGCCTTGCTGCTCTAAACTACATCGATACAAACTAAAATGAAAATGGATTGATTGATTTCAGTGCTGCACATGCTGACACACTAGCCCCCAGGAAAAACATACTTGACATTCTGTATCTGAATGAAAGATTTCAGAATCCCCTTTGGGCAGAAAAGGCCATCAAATCTCCTCTCTCCCTCTTTTTAAAATCAAAGCACAGGCACTTATATTATATATGCAAATAACTATTTTCCCGACTGCCTGGAATCTCTGAGGTCATGAACTCCTGAATCTTTTGAATATTCCTCTGGTCTGCAGTTTCGAAAGAGATATTAATAAGAGCTTTTGCTCTTTTTTTAAATCAAGTTTAGGTTAAACAGATAACCTTATATGGTAAAGTTGCAAATAAAACAGATTCATGAATATTCTACAGAACCGTCCACTTTCCAATTTGAACAGAGTTGTATTTTTGGTTCATCTCATTTATTATAGACACTGTCGAGGCCAGAACTTCCCACTATTCAGTCTGCATTGGGAAAACAGGAAATTTGTACTGGATAGCAATGAACCAAACCATCATATACACTTAATCAGATTAACAGTCAAAAACATTTTCTGGTTTTTATTTATTTATTTGTTTAAACATTGGCTTAACTATTTTTTGTCATAGTAGTATTAATTAAAGAGATGTTGCACTGAAGGCTGAATTATTGTTTTCCAGAATTAAAAGTAATGCTAGCCTAAGATACTTTTAAAATTCCAAAACCTGAAGTTTTTTTTTTTTTTTAAACCATATAGTGTTGGTGGCAATTATGCACATCCGTAAAATGATTAAACGTTTCTTACAGGTTCTTCCTTCAATTAAATTTTCAGAAAATGTATCATAGTATAGTGCAACACAGTAAGAGCAATGTAGCAATGTAAGCATTCGATAAACTATAGTAGGAAAGTAGTCAATCAAGTACATTCATTACAGTTCCCAAAATATTTCTTTTAAGATTCTAAATCAGCTTGTTTTTTGCTTTGTGCCTTACCCACCTATCGTTTAAGGGAAAGGAGCGAAAGCTTTAGATTCGTCAAAAATTCCGATCTCCAGTTTTCAATGGATCTCAATGTTTTTGGTATCGGGGGACCTAAAATTTCAACATCTTGATGATGGGTGTGTGTGTGTGTTTGTATGTCACAGTTTCTTGAAGACGGTCTACAGCTAAACTGGCTGGACAGAAAAATAGACTTGAAACTAAGCCTGTTATGAGATGACAATGTGCTGCTTAGTTTTTGAACAAAATCATGCAAGAGAAAGAGGCACTCTAGAGGGACCCTCAAATACTGTAACTCTGTAGTTAATTATGAATTCTTCTCATCAATTGCTATTGTAACAACCTATTTTATGATCAGAAAGATCAGCATCACAGCGGTAAATAATTACTGAAATGTTACCGAATAGTTCAGATAACTTGGTTCCTAGGGCGCAAAGCCTACTGACGGTCACGTCCGAACTTTTCTAACTAGAAAAGGGTACATTTTGATAACTGCCAAGTGCTAAGCTTCTTTATATTGTATTTCTCTTTTGTATGATGATACGTGAAATGTAATCAATGGATGTAGCCCAAAAATAAGCATGTTACACACTGCCCATGAAAGAGGTCTTTAAAGTGCAGTCACTGCAAGTTTTAGCCATTCTTTGAAACGAATTTCTTCTAGTCCTCTGCACCTTCATAATTATATCTAAAAATATATTTTCCAGACTTTCCTCTGGAATTATTTTAAAAGGCTGAATCTGAATAATATGATATAGGTCAAGTGGGAGGCACTGTGCCATTCTCAAAGGTTATATAGCAAGTTTAATTTCATAAATGTTTTGATTTAGTGATGCATCTTTAACTGTAGCTGGCTCTATTCACATGAAATCTTTTGTGTTAGGATCCTTCTGCAAAGAAAAGAATACCAAAGATCGGTAGAAATGACACACAAGATCGAAAATATGATGATTAACTCATAATATTGTGAGCTATCAGACCATCCACAAAAAAAAAAAAGCAAATAAAAAGCCACAAGTTACATAACTGCAGCCCACAATCACTCAAGGCATTCATTAAAAAAAAATCTGCCATAACAATTTAAAAACACACTTTAACAACTAATTCAGGCAGTAATAAGCTTTTTTTAAAACTCAAGGGTAAAAAAACAAAGGCGAATAAAGCAAAGAAAATTGGACTGTCAAGGAAAGCTCTTGATTTCCAGTTCATGACCCTATTTACAATGTTGATCTGCCACTAGTCCCTCATTTCTGACCTGGTTGTAACACAGATCAATAAACAGATTGATTAATACAGAATAAAGCTTTTTCAAATGGGTAAAGTCAAAGAAGATGAAGAAAAAGCAGAATCTGTTTCTTCTTTCAGCAGTATGGCCTTGCTGACATGAATGCTTTCTGATTAAAATCAATTTGCTTTTTTGGGCCAAGTGCTGCAAAGGTCAATGGTAACATCATAATAGATACAAAACATCCTGAAGATCAAAATGTTAATTTTTAAGCATTCCTTAGATTGTTTTTATAAAGATAGGCAGCATGGCTGCACAGAGGTTAGTTAAATGCTGCCTCCTTATAGCTACAGGGACAGAAGTTTGATTTTTGATTCTGTCAATGTCAGTGTGGAGTTTGCAAGATTTCAGTGACTGCCTGAAGCTTCAATTTCATCCCACACCCAAACAATATGTGCTAAATTGCCTTGTGAAGCCCAACTGCGGAGTTTGTCAGTGTGGATGTGTTGCATTGATTGTGCCGCACTACAGGTCAGGTGTCCGACACAGAGACGATTCCTGCACTAAGTTCAAATGGTACTGGAACAAAATGTAGCATCCCAGTAACCCTGCAGTGGGTATGTGGTTTTAGGAAACAATTTGCCTTTTAAAATAAAAATATAAAACCCAACAATAATTAAGATTTAAAGCAAAACTGGACATATTAAAAAATATTTGGTGACATTTTGATATTATTCTGTGCTTTCATCTTCTAAATGATTCTACCTTCTTCACTGTGACCTTACTCTACTATAAATAAACTGAATTTTCACTTTCCACTGCACTATGTTGTACAAACTGGCAACCTGTCCAGGGGACTGTTCCTGCTTTGTGCCCTATGGCACTTTTCAGGAAAATGGTGTGGTACTTGTATAAAAATGAGTGATGACTATAATATCATTGGTACATCACTTCTCTTCCCCTGACATTAACATTTTTTCCATGGAGTTCTCTGTGCTCATGAAGAGAAGAAGCTCTCTGTGATTAATGTTCAATCAGTAATGGGACTGGGGTGTGATAGTCTTTTGATAGTTCTCTTGAACCTTTAATAACCTGCACACAAAACAAAAATCCAGGGCATGACTAACAGGAATTTTCAACTGGTGAGGTGTCAAACTAAAGGAATCCTGGAGAATCCCTAATGCATTTAACTGTATTGGGAGAAATGGAGCACAGGAGATTTTATTTTTAATGCTGATAGGACAATAAAACAATCTACCTCATGGCTGCAGCCTGCCTAGACTGAACAGGAACAGCAACAGAGTATCAACTTTTCACATTGTATCCTATACTTGGTCAACGCCAGTTCATGCAACGTTACCTGTACTATTCACAAAGTTGTAATTAAATCTGAAACATTTTCTGCCAGGCCACTCAATGTAATTCATACATAAAGTATTAGAATACCAAAATTAGAAAGCATTGAGCATGAGAAAACATTTGCAAATTTATTCCAAAGTGCTGAGGATATATAATGAACTGTAGAAACCTCTGTTTACAGTCCTATGGTTAAAGTACTATAAGAGTTGCACTAAATAAATGGCAATTACTCTTCACAAATATTGTGGAAGGTAAAGGACTAGATATTTTAAATTGCCTCAGTTTATATCCCTTTAGTGGCAGGGTAATTTATTGCCCCCCCCCCCAATTATTATTCTGTATCCTAATTTAATAGGGTATATCACAAAGCTAATCTAAAACTTATTTATTTTTTTTAACTTTCCAAAGGTTTACCTGTGGACAAGTTACAAAAATACATAAACTGCAATACATACAGTATTTGTATTCCTCCATTTTTAGCATTACCTCCAAGTTGTATTATCATTTTGGGCTGCTTTAAAAATGACACTGCTCTGCAGATCATGTATCTCACAGATTTTTTTTTTTTTTTAATCTAAATATTTCAACTCATTAGAATGAACATTTTCTTATGAACATATCAAGCAATTCTCCAAATTCTGTAAGGCATAAAAAACAATGAAAATCCTGCATATATATATATATATATATATATATATATATATATATATATATATATATATATATATATATATATATATATATATATATATATACTGCCAGCCGTCTTCCACTTGCACTCCAATAGACTGAAATCGGGTGAGCAATGAAACGTCCTCTTTTTGGGGAGGCTGAATGCAGTCTACCTGCAAGTTTGACACAAAAGATAAATAAGTATATCTCAAAGGAGCAACAAGTCTGAGTAATAAAAAAAAAAAGCAAAAACTGATGATCTTAGTTTTATGGCAAACACTATCTACATCCACTAAACTTAATACTGAACAACCCTTGCAGTTACATTCTTTGATAAGCATTTTAAGTATGTCTACCTGTATTCCAATAGAAGAAAGTTTTCGTTTGGGAACTTGCTCTACTTTGGGCTCCTCAATGGTAAGAGTCCCCTTGTCACTTTTTAGAGGGTCATGATTGAGGTCAGTGGTTATGCGGGACGGCAAGTCAAGGGAAGGGAGCTCACGAGGAGTGGCAATAGGAAGAGGGAATGAAATGCCCTTGGCCAGACTGTTGGCTCTCGTGCTGTCCAAGCTGTCCGAAGAATTACTGAGCCCTGACTGGCTGTTGGCTTCACTCTTGCGATCTTGGCTGTCCAGGTAAATGTCTTGAGCCGACTCTGTGCTGCTTTGCACCGTCACCGAGATGAAGGGCTTTGAGGTGGTGCGGGGTGGTACTGGAGGTGGTGCCTTCTTATAGGTAGTTATGCAGGTGGAAGCTAGCAGAATAAAGAAAGAAAAAATGTTAAGTGATAACTTGAAAACGAAAAGGATATTTTGTAATGCTAATTACTTTTTTTTTTTTTTTTAAAGGAAATACATTTTTTTGAGTATTTACTTTAATTTTTACATTTTTTTTACATTTTTTTGAATAATTCATTTTTCACTTTTGTCCACAGAAACACACACAGATTTTATTCTGAAAGCAATCATTTCATGCTGAGGAATGTCCAATATGTGTAATTCACCTGAAAGCTTGAACCCGGAGCTAAATACACTATAATAAATAAATGATTATGGAACAATGCTGACATGTTTGCTGGGCATCACACTCTAACTGGTTTATTTGCAGTACTGTAATGTGTTATAGATCAGCTTTATACAACCTTATCCTTTGTTACTATTTTAATAGTTGGGCATAATTAATAAAATTCAAATATTAATTCCAACACAGTCTCTGGTACAGTCCATTATGATTGAGCTGATCACTGTTACTCAGCCACACCACATGAATATAGTAGGGTCCTAAAACAGGATGATTACTTCTCTACCACAAGATGGCACCCTCCTGGACTCAAATGTATTGCTTTGTGCAAAGCAGAGAAAAGAACAGTTTATCCTAAAAATCTACAGAAATGCTTCTTGCAGACAACTATAGTTTGTTTTCAGGGCATGGTGATATCACCAACATATTACTTTTGTAACAGGCTCAAATATATTATGGTTCATGAAATCTAATTAGAATTATTTTTTACTCCCTATTACTACCTGGCAACATCTTAATATATTAGGATTACAGTATGTGATTTAAACCCATTAAGATGAATCGTCTACTATGCTTTAAATGAATATTGAGATTTAATTCACCTACAGTATGCATTTTTTAAAAACATTTTATTGAATTTATTAAAATTAAATAACATTCCATACAAGCAAGTCAAATTTTACAAAACTAGGTTCAAATCAAAATCGACCTCCCTCCATGAGAAAGACAGCTAGGCCAACAGAGTAAAAGTTTAATAGTAGGAAAAATAAGTAAATAAATAGAATTAAAAAAAATGGAAGAGAGTCTGCTTCATCAATTTAAATGCTTATTCTAAAATGTTAATTAGATCCTGCCAGTTTTTAAATTTTTAAATATGTAAAAACTCTTGAGATCACCCAATTTTCATTTTTTAATGCACAAATAAGGGATTGATACAGCAATACAAGCTAATGACAGAACTGCCTACACATAGAACCCATTAAACACTTGACACTGGACTACTTTCTACACTCAGATACTGGAAACATACAAAGAAGCAGTTTTTGCTTTTAAGAACACCAGAAAGATTTTGACAAGAACAGGCCATTCAACCCCACAAAGCTCGGCAGTCCTATCCCCTCCAAAACCGCATCAAGGAGAGTTTCTACTGTCTTCCACAATACTTGGTAACTTATTTCATGTGTCTATGGTTCTTTCTCTTTGCAAAGAAAAACTAATGTTTGCACAAAATCTGCCATTACCAATTTTCCAACTATGTACCTGTATCTTGTTGACCTCATTTTAAAGTAAGAGTCATGATCCACTTGACTAATTCCCTTCATAATTTTGAACGCTTTAAATCATGTTACCTCTTGATTGCCCTTTGCTTAAACTGAACAGGCTCAGTTTCTTTTAATCTTTCCTCATAATTCATCTCCTGTAGCCCTGGAATGAGCCTAATCGCTCTCCTCTGGACTTTATCAAGCACTGTTACATCCTTTTTGGAGCCTGGAGACCAAAACAGCACACAGGACTCCAGATGAGGTCTAACCCCTGTGTTATAAAGCTTTTTTTCCCCTTTGTGGCTTTCTACATTTTTTTCACTCTCCTTCCACTCAAAATGAGCAAGTTACAGTCAATAGTAGGCTAAATGCTAAGGAAATCGTGTTGGGTGCTGCAGCCGACAAAGAGTTGCAGTGTTGAGTGCCCTGTGTGCAGTTTTCCAGCCATCATACCCAAAGCTATTCTTGTGAATGTTAGATACTCTTGTATGAGCAGCAGAGTAGTTAGTGGTGCCGTTTCACCGCTCCCGAGTCACTGGTTCAGCTTTAGACCTGGGCACATTTGCGGTCAATGTGTTTGTTCCAAGTTTACACTTTTTCTCCCACATTACAGAGAAGTACAGGTTAGGTTAACTGACAGCTCTAAATTGACAAAGTATGAGTTAGTGGGTGTGAGCCCCCTTCTGGAGATGGTTCCTGCCTTGTACCCAATGTTGCCGAGATAGGCATTGCCTACAAGATTCTGTATTAGAGTCAAGTTCTGAAAATTAATACATTTGGTATACATTTTGTTCTGATCAGAAGTGCAAGAATTTCCCTGACCTATTGATACAGTTTTATTTCAGCAAGATATTCAGAACAATCCATTGCCCAAATTTTGCATTAAAAACACAGGGGACTGATTAACTTGGAAGCCATTAGTTAGCAATTGGTTGTGTCTTTTCTTTAGAGCGAGTCCCTAACATTTTTAGATGCACTTAATGCAATTTACTCTCACAGGAGATTGAAATCTATCCTGCAGAATCGAGTGCTAATTTCAAGCAGTTCAGTTACAGCAATGTTGGGAAATTTTCACTGGTAGGTTGTACCGGAGTTTAAACTTCATTCTTAACCTGCAAGATGGATAATCAACCATGATGATCTAGAATATTATTTTATACTGTTAATGTGTGGGTAAATTAGTGCCTTGTTGCCACCAGCATAGGCTCCAGTACCCTACAACCTTCTACTGTAAAAAACTAGGTTAAGAAGATAAATAGACGAGACTAAAATAGATTAGGCCATTGAATTTTTTTGTGGTCTTAAAATCCGCAAAATGAAAAAAAAAAAAAAAAGAAGTTTATACCATAACTTATTTTAAGTGTGTGCGAACACTTAAATTCACAATGCAGTGTTACAAAACATGAAAATACAATCCTGAAAAATCATGTCTTAATTTTAAGATGAACAGACCTTTACACCTATGCGTTTTAAAAGAGAAAAGCAATATAAACTCCACTCAGAAATAGGGTAGGCCTGTTTGCCATCTGGAATTATTCTTGGACTCATCAAATTTTGATCTTTAGGGTTTTTTTTTTTTGGTATCAGATCACTTTGCCTTTCTTATATATTTTTTCTTTTTATTGAGAATGTTTTGAAAGCCTTTGTAATGACTGCAGTTTACTTGAATGTTTCAATCTTCCTGGTCCCCGGTCTAAGTGGATTGCATTTGTTTTTAGCTTTTTTTTTCCTATACTACAATATACACACAGTATAAATCAATCTTAAAGCAATCACAGTACTTTGGCATCAAGTAGGGAAACTGAGGAGGGCCATCCATTCCACTTTGTGAAATGTTAGCATACCTGCAGTGCTGAGGAGTATGGTGCAGACTGCAGAGATCTAAACTTACCTCACTAGTTCAAAAAGATGTGAACACTGCTGTATTCAATGTTGTATTTTTAGCAATCAAAAACATTACTGACCTGACAATAAGTGGCCTCCTGAAAAGCACAGTGTCAACGAACTCTGCTAAATGCATCACTTAGGCATGTTGTTGAGACTAATTTTTAATACAAATTAAGATTTCAGTAGTTCAGTTTCAATGAAATTTAGAAATAAATGCACAAAGCACACAATGCAGTTTGATGGAAATAGATGTTAAGAACAACCTCTACACAATAGCCTTTTAAAACACAAAGCCTTAGAAATATCTATATCTATCTATATTAATATATTTATATATTGTTTTTAACAGTTTGAACTATGCCCATTTTACAATTTGAATATTCAATTTAAAACTAGCCGTAAAGTTGGCAAGCTGGTTATATTAAGCTCTCTTTCAAGTACTTGTCACAGTTTTGATATTTAATCCACCATAAGCAGAGGACCATGAGTCATGATCAGCTGTAAATGTGCACAAATGATTCGAGGTGAGGTTTCTTTATACCTGTGAACACGACCTTGAAGAAGCTGCTAGGTATGCTAGGTGTCGTTATCGGAGTACGAAAGCAGTCATGTGCAAAATTGTTTCAAAACGGGTACTTTTAGAAAAAAGCAGCTCCACAGCCAGAACATAAGGCTGTGCTAACAAATAAACAGCACAGTGAGAAGATAAAAATACACAAGGGCTGCTGGGGCTTGTGTCATGGAAACTGAAATGTATCACATTGGCTACCCGACAAAAACAACCAAAGCAATTAACAGATTTAACTTTTTCTGTGCCAATTATATATTATTTGGAAAATAGAAAACTAGTGAAATGAATCTATTTATAAAAGACTGTTTAAAACCTTTGGAGTTTGTACTACTATTCTGTAAAAACTTGCAGGGATTAAGTTAAGCAGAAATGAACGACTGACTATTCTAACCCAGTCCAATATGAATGTCTGTATAAGTCTGTATGTGAGTGGGCCCTGTGATAAGACTGGGATATTTATCCAGGGCTGCCTCATGCCTTGCTGAGTTAGATTAAGCAGGATTGAATATGCTAGGTTTCATTTAACTCATTCTAGCCCAGTGTGAGTACAAGTGCGGGCGCTGTGATGGTCTGGCACCCCATGCAAGTTTGGTTCCTGCTTTGAACCCAATGCAGCCATCAGCTACCTGTGCCTTCCAATTGGATTTAAAAGATCTCAGTATGTTTTGCAATCCATTTAAAACAACGTAACCTTGCATTCCATAATAGACAAAAAGTAATACAAAAAATGGATTTTAAAATGGTTCCACACATACTGAAATTTTAGCTTTTTGTTGTAAATGTTGAAGTGTAACCAACAATGTTTAAAAGAAAAAGGTATTTATTATTTTCTACTAAAAATATTTGAACACTGATGTTTAACTTTGAACATTGAACAGTTTATTAGCATTTGCGCATCATTACCATGATGCACTCTCTCAATTAACACCAAATCTTTAAATATTTTTTCTTTGATGAACTACTTCTCTTCTATTACTTTTAAAGATAACTTCAGACATTACATTTAAATTTTTAGCTGGTAATTCTTTGCAAGTGAAGCTACTTACAGATAACCACTTTTCCTTTTTGGATAATTTTTTTTTTTCTAATTTAATAAGCACACTAACATACCTCCAATTCATGCCAATTCAGCAGGTATCTGATTGAGTAAAGCAATTATTAGTTTTTATATTGTGGTTATTTCCAATGGAATTTGAGCAGTGGTAAGCAGTGTCAGCCCTGTAGGGCCGTAGTGACTGTAGATTTTTGTTCCAACCCAGTTGCTTAATTAGAAACCAATCCTTACTGCTAAGAGGTCTTATTTAATTTCATGGCTTGTTAATGTTTTTATTCTACTACCATGTCCAGTCATTCTTGGGATTGTAGATTTTTTCCTTTCCGAGGATACCATTCAAATGATTTGAATCCTAAAACTGATGAGTAATTCTCAGTCCGTCACCGTTTTCTCTTCAGTTTCCATCCACCTATTTTATTAAACCAGATAGTTCACGCAGGTGTACATGGAGACAAATTAGATGGAGTACTGCGGGTTTCTTTGTCATTTGCATCTTAGTGTTAACACAGAGTAATTAGAAACAGTGAATGCAGCTGTTTAAGACTAAAATAAAGGGTGGAAAATGTTAATAAGCAAAACAATTAAAATGAAACGTAAAAATGTTGCTTGAATGAAAAATGCTCCATTAACAACAATTGACCTCTCACAAAAAATTTGGTTGGAATGAAAACCTGCAGCCACTGCGGCCCTGAAATAGAGTGACACACAAGCAAACTTTAATCTCTTCTTTCAACTGCTTGCCCCCTGCAAGCCACTGAGTCCCTGCAGTTTAGGACAGGAGGTACAACAAAGAATTACACAAACTGACTGTTACATTTTTAAAACTTCCTAAGAAAATCAATGATGTATATAAAACACAACCAGCCACTTGTTTCTGCAGCACATATTTTGTTCAACAGACTTTTTTTTTTGTTTTTACTATAACTGGAGTAAGATGCTGTAAGATCACAGAAGCTATAAATGCCTGTTTAAACAGGTCTAAATTTGCGACTCTTTTGACAAACAAAAATTTCGAGTAATTTTTGTACACAGTGTTATTAGAAATGATGGAACTGAAATCCTTACACAAATATTATGCTGAAAAGCACATGACTGGAAGCTTATACATTTGATAAATGTCTTTGTGATAATTACGAGTCAACCTAAAGTACGTGTGTGATCCTTTAATCGTTTATTTTTCACCCTCATAAACCAGACATGAATGACTTACAGTACACAGACCACAAAGAAGTCTGCAAGCAAATATACATTTTATGTTGTTATTTATTAAAAAAAAAAAAACTCTAAGTATACAAGTGACATTAATGAATGAGGTGTTTGATGAAAAACAAGAAAACAATAAAGCAGAAATTTGTGTGGCTTAGAAGACGCAAGAAATGATGGACAAAATAAAAAATCTGATTAGAGGGACTTCCTGAGTTAAAATATTGTTCTATTTTCACATATAAGAGCCAGAAGGGAACTAGCAGTGATGACAAGTACTGCTGGAAAGTACAATAAGTCCTACTAGGCTGGGGGGCAAAGCATGCAGGATTACGCTAATTACATCTTGAAATGTGACAGGTTATTACCAAATCCTCTGTCATCTGCTTAACTCTCTGAACTTGAGGCTTTCTTTAAGACTAAAACACGCCTCGGCGCTTGACTATGCTCTGCCAGTCCACACAGAGGAAACAATATTTGAATTCTTCCTCTTTTATTAATTGTATTGCGTATCTTGGCTTTAATTTATGATTTTAAATATGCTTTGCCTTTGATGTTCCATCTGAAATACTTTTAGTGGATGTCTTGCTGACCATACATACATACATACATACATACATACATACATACATACATACATACATACATACATACATACATACATACATACATACATACATACATACATACATACATACATACATACATACATACATACATACATACATACATACATACATACATACATACATACATACATACATACATATTTAAAATCTCTCATATATAATATTACCCTAATATACAATTATATGCACACACAAAAACATTTATTTTCATATATTATAGGGTATTCAGTTCAGACCTCAGACTTCTTTTATGGTATGCTGCAGCTTTAAAATCATTTAAATTCATTTTTACCCTCATCAGGCAACACTTGCATCCAAAAACATTAAAACAAAAACTAAATTTAATATATTCTGGCAAATTTTTTTAAAAATAAAAATCTTAAATCTCAGACTGACAGAAGGTAGAATGCTCAAAGAAAATCAATGCGAACCAATGCAGAACATAGAGAGTCCAGATAATGAGTGAACATTCCATTCATCAACATCCCAATCCCCTTCTTTTGTTACAGAATGTAGAATGGACACCCAAGTAACCTTTAGGATACAGGAAGGGAATGGAACCTGCTGCAAAAGCCAATTTCAATACAGTGTGAATGTGGATAACTCACACGAATGGTAAAAACATCCAACACAGATCAACTTTTAATGTAATTTATCAGATTTAAATTATTATTTCAAGGGGTTTCTCTTTTCACAACCCATGTTGGCAATAAGAATTCCTACTAGTGATCACTAATGCTAACTTTAGTTGGTGTATTTCCCCTACTTTTTTTGGTTGCCCCACTTATTCAGCTGGGAACAACAATATATGTTAACCCCGAGTGTCTCTCAGGCTCAGAATTTTATGCCAAAATGGTTAAGCCCGAGGGTCTCTTGGGTGTACACATGCAGAGCAGGTTAGGTATAATGAAAGTAGGAAAATTCGAAAGTCTCAAAAAAATGGTAGTAAAGATCGCATTAGCACAAACTAATGGAAAAATATTACTCGATGAAATAATGGAACAGCAAAAAGAGATCGAATAATGTTTGAGGATGTCTGGGGGATAAGAGAGACAAGGCAGTGAGACAAAAGGACAGCTGCTATACAGGCGTTTAAAACATTTGAAGCGCCGTGCGAGATGCAAATTGCGTCGCACGGCAGCAGCAGCAAGTCAGCAGCTGATCGAGCAAAGAGAAGGTTAAGAAGAAGAAGAAAAAAAAAAAAACTATTTGTTTCCCACTGTCTCATTGTTTAAGAGGGGTTTCGGAGGAGCGAACGCATCTCCTTGGGGTGTGTTCAGCCCCCCTGTTCATAATGGCGCGTAGCAAAGGTGGGGGGTTGCCGAGCGAAGTGAGCAGGGGGTAATATTTCCAAACAAAAATAAGACAAAGGCTCAAGGATCAGATACATTTTGAAACTGTCAATCTTTTGTTTTATTTTTAGTCCAATTCCTGACATCACTGTTTTTTCTATTTTGGCAGAGGCTTGAATTAATGGAAGAATATCCAGATTAAAGCTAGAGGGCCATTTTGCTGTCTTATATTTTGCTTTCAGTACACTTTCACTAACAAACAAGTGTACATTTGTTTTCTGAAACAAATTTATATATTTGTAGTTTATTTTTCATGTGTATGGAGTGCACTTGAAATTATTACTTGCATATGCTAACTAACATGCAACATAACATAATATTCTCAAAACAGCTTGCTGAGTAGCTAGAGCTAAATATGGCAGCATTCAATTTCAAACTCATACAGAGGCACATAATAAGAGTCATTATCTACTTGGCAGTCGAGTGCAATTCATAAATTGTTCAGCACTTTTGGAAATTACTATAAAAGGATGCAGCAGATAGCTTCTCACCAATACGTAATGCTATATTAATAAAATAATGGATATTTGAGTAAGAGATGATTTGAATTCTTGGCTTTAGGCACTCTATTGTAAAGTCACGCATACAAGTTAAAAATATCCCATCCAGGTTTTAAATGACCACGCTTTATCCACTACCGGGTTACAGAGAGCTGGAGCCTTCACCAGCATCATCATGTACAAAGTAGGAACTACAGTTACTCTCCAAAGAACATCAGGCCATCACAGGGCACACACAATCACATGGCTCATTATTCATTTTGATTTGATGAGGTAAACAAAGTGCCTCTTTGTACAAAAAGCTTCTGGTTGTCCCTTCAGATGCAATTCAGCAAGCTTAGCTGTAAATGAGAATGGTTGCCTGCACAAACTGGATATATGGTGCGGTGTCTTGCACTGTAGTAAGACACAGAGGCAATTGTTAGATGCGCTTAAGAAACAGCGATTCTAGGTCGAAAAACAGCTGTAAAGTGTGAACAGGTGATTGCTAATATAAATATGGGGGATTTTCACAGGGGAGGGTCAAGAGAATTTGTCTAATAAAATGATGCATTGCTCCCAATATCCAGTATTGCAGTAAGCATTAACAAGGGCATCTTCATTTGATGTGTAAAACTGAAAGGAAATTAATAAAAAAACAACACTTGAATGCTGTAAATCTGTGGGAATACTGTCATGTTGTCAATAGCCACTTCTTATTGCCCCTCTTTAGGACTTGTGAAAGATTCTGTTCTGGAGAACTACCAATCAGAATCATCCACCAGAGCAACTAGTGTTAAAATGACAATGACAAAAAATAAGCAGGCTTATCTAACTAAACCTTTGAGCAAGATAATTACGGGACATAATCCGACAGCCTAAAGGAAACACAATTATTTCTTAAGGATCTGCTTATACAGAAGCAATGTGCAGAAACATCTCCTCAGCTAGAACTAGGCATTCTTCCTATTCCTTTTATTTAAATGTTTTAGTAGAACTAAAAATAGTTTACCCGAGCGGTGATAACACTTTTAAGTAAATACTTTGTATTTGAGACACAAAAGAGATTCTGGGAATGACGAAAAATAATGCTGAGCGGCAGAAACATTCTGACAAAATGAAAAAAGACCAACGCCCATTTGGATTTTTTGAACAGCTGTCTGCAAATAGGGAAAAGAATCGTTTAGAGACATTTTATAAAAGAAGGTACAGAAATGAGGTTCTCTACAGTGATTCATTAAAAAATGGAGTTTCAAAGGTGAAGGAATTAATACATTTTCTAGGTGCTTTATCTTTTTCAGGTCTGTTTTCTGCACCTCTTAGACATAAATACTTTGACACACACACACACACACACACACACACACACACACACACACAAACACCTAAAGAAAATTCCTTCATTTTGTTTGGTTAATTATTTACCATATTTAAAACACACACACACACACACACACACACCCCAACAACAGCACATACCTTATAAGTGGGGGTGTGGGTCACAAATGCATAGCAACATGCATTTTACTAAACACTTCTCTCAGTGAGCTCTATAACAAGATCTAATACAAAGCAGTCAAGAAGATTAGTTTATTCCTCTGTTTTACGGTAGAGATCACAGATTAATACAGGAAGACTAGTCATAGGCCAGAAAGAGAAACTTTGCACTGATGATTGTGATGCTTATCTGGTTGCTATAAAGCAGAGGCCAGCAAATGCAAACATTCTCAATTTTTTCATTTTATCCATAACAGAGTTTGCATTTTCTCCCAGAGATTGCACGGCATTTTCCTTCCATTTCCCAAAGACATGCATGTTGGCCTAATCACACAGTTGGCCCTGTATGTGTGATATGTCTGTATGTTCAAGTGCCTTGTACTAGAAGGACGGTGAAGCCAAAGGTTGGTCTCTGCCAAGTGCCTGTTCATGGTGAGAAAACCCTGGGCACTAAGCAGGCTGGGTCTCTGTGCTCCTAGATAGAAATTGATCTCTTGTGATCTTGAATTAGATCACAGCGGTTAAAGAAAAAAAAAAAGAAAAAGGGTTTCCTAGTAGAAGCAGTAAAATAAACCTCCCTTTTTCCTTTAGAAGCCACTTACACTATGTACTTGCAGAAGAATTTTCACTTGGATTGCCTTTTTTTTTTTTTTTTCTTTTTTAAACAAACACACCATAGCACTCAGGCTGATGTAACATAAGTGGCCCGTCTAAACCCCATAACTCTTTTTTGCATATTTAAAAAATGTTTCCCACGAAACCCAGAATTAACAAGTAGAATTCAGAAATGTCAAAAATGCTGCATTCTAAAAATAATGAACAAAAGTTAAACACTTGTGCTGATTTGCCCAACAAGGCCTAGATAAACATTAGATCAGACCCTAAATAATCAGGTGGACTGGATTTCCCACCTTAAATCATGTACCTCAAAAAACAAGTAAGAAAAGCTTACCTCAAGTTTCCTCTCTCTTTCACTAAAGCAGACCATTTCAAACGATAATGCAGGAGAGCGTTCTCCCTCAACTTGTGGCTTGACACTGCTATGGCCTTGTATGCCTCAACTCTGAAGTAACTTCAAGGAAATTCCCAAAAAACAATTTCTGAGGTCAACTTTCATTTATAAGTCAATCTATAAAATCTAAGATTGCTACATTCACAGTCATCTCTATTGGCTCCCTGTGAAAACTTTCCCAGGGTAGTGCACACCCAGACATTCTTCTCAAGTCCAATATCAACAGAATCTCACCAGCTTCTATTCGACAGGCTAAATGAAATCAGTATGGCTCCCTTGCTGTCCATCACATCCTGATTTTTATACTTGCGTTCTAAGAAAATTCCCTTGCTACATATTAATCTCATAGTGTGTACTTTATCATAAATGTGTCTTTATTGATATTTGGTTACTCGGCTATGTAAATTTTTAAAATTTATGACGTGTGGTATTTTCCTCAGATGCATGATGTTGAAGCAGAAGCAAAGTGACTACAGATGTAAATGCAATCACCAACATTTTTGCAGTGGAACCACCAGTCATTATTGCATATGAAGGAAACTCAGATGTTTAAAAGCTCCAGTATTATCTGGATATAAACTCTCTTAAAAGATTTTAACACCTTGTTTATCCATTTAAAAGCTATGTTCTGAACAAGCTTAAAAGGAAATTACTAGAATTTGTTACAAGCTCTTTAAAAAATGAAGCACTTTGTCCTTTACTATACATGAAACACACATGAATACACATATCAAAAAAAAAAAAAAGTATCGGAATAGTACGTTAAACAATTTACCATTTTAGAATGCATAAATAAAAAACTCAGCATTTATGAAATGCAAGCCAGCAGGAGGGGCACTGTGGCCCTCACTGTTAGGAGACCCGGGTTCACCTCCTGGGTCCTCCCTGCGTGGAGTTTGCATGTTCTCCCAGTGTCTGCATGGGTTTCCTCCGGGGACTCCAGTTTCCTCCCACAGTCCAAAGACATGCAGGTTAGGTGCACTGGCGAATCTAAATTGTCCTTAGTGTGTGCTTGGAGTGTCGGTGTGTGTGTGTGTGTTTGTGTGTGCGCCCTGCCCCGGGATTTTTTTCTGCCTTGCGCCCGGGGTTGGCTGGAATTGGCTCCAGTAGACCACCCGTGACCCTGTAGGTAGGATATAGCAGGTTGGATAATGGATGGGTGGAAGCCAGCAAAAATAACTGTGTAGATAGACAGATTTTTATAATGAAAATGCACATTTTCCCAGTTGACAGTCATTGCCAATATTCGGCGGACTTATTATAAATGATTTCAACAACTGGTCCCAAGTGTAAGCCACTTCCTGTTATGTACAATTCAAAAAAGGAAAAGCACCACGCAAACTTTGGGGCACCCCAAAATATTTGAGTTTCCAGGTAATTTTTCCTGAGGTTGCAGACCTTCATTAGTTCATCATCATCAGGAGGTGATGCAAATTTCAAAGCTGTATAAATTCTCTGACTCTTCAAACCTTCTCCCAACAATCAGCAGCCATAGCTCCTCTATGCAGCTGCCTAGCATTTTGAAAAATAAAATTGATGCTCACAAAGCAGGAGAATGCTACAAGAAGATAGCAAAACCATTTTCAGGTAGCTGTTTTCTCAGTTTGTCATGATATTAAGAAACAGAAGTTAAGAGGAACAGTGGAAGCCAAGCTGAGGTCTGGAAGACCAAGAAATCTTCTGAAAGAACTGCTCATTGGATTGCTAGAAAGGCAAATATAAATTGAAAGACTCTTAGTAAGGCCTCCTTTGGGAAGTATCACAGCTTATAAAAATCTTTTGGCAGCCAGCTAACTACTGTCCATGTCAGGAGCCCAAATGTTTGCGTCAGGCCCTGTAATCTTGCTTAAAACATTAAAGAAATGTGTCACCTTTAACTTTACGCCTTTGGGTGATCAGTTCATTTCCTGCCCACTTAACTATTCACAGTAATTGACATTTTACACAAGGAGGCCCAAACTTTGCATGGCACTGTATTCATGATCAGTAACTTCAAAATACTGCAAAATGACACACCAAATACTCATATTATCAATCCCTATGTTTTCAAAGTTTTGTGAAAATGAGCAATTTTGCCCCCTCGCATCCCATTAGGGGGTGAGCCTCCGGGGTTGGTTGATGTGGCATGTACCACTTCAAGTCCTTCTGATCATTTTTGCTAAAGATACCAAGAGGTTTACTCTTTACCACTGTTGAGGACCCGAGCGGCTGGACCATGCACAGAGGACGCCCACGAAACACCTGGCTGCGACAGAGGGTAGGATTGGACTGCGTGTCTGCCTGGGTGGTTGCCAACTGGGATCCCTAGATGTTTCGTTGTGTGGTAGGTACCAGTGCATGCTCCCCCAACCTGACCTGACCTAAAAAACCACTATGCCAATTTGTACACTTTTGCCACTGTTTTAGAAGTTGGTAGACCCTTTTGTGATTAGTAGAGCTCCACTGACATACCACTGCCTGGACAGCCTCATTTCCTCAAATGGCACACATTAATTCTGTCTGAAGAGCACAGCAGGTTTTTTTTGGTTCATAAGAGACTGCTAAGCATTGATTAGTGACATCTGTATTTCACTCTGTAAAATGGGTTATCCATTGTTTAACACTGCTAGCAGCAATGGAGTTTTCTTTATATACATGTTGATGCTGGGTATGAATGTCAGCTGTGGGGATTTCTTCCTACACAGTAAAATTCAATCAATGCATGGTACTGAAAGGTCATGTCCTCATCAGACATTCTGTCACACCACTAAATTATAAACATGTAACTGAGGCAGGTGACATGTTTCATTAGGGGTACTTCATTTATCATTTAAGTGTGAGAAGATAGATAGAACTGTTATCTGCAATACCGCATTTTTTATATAGTCGGGCATTTTTGGTGAAACAAAGCATATGTTAATTTTGGTGTGACCCTTATACAGTAATTAGATCAGATACCTTAAGATGGAGGTATGACTCTTGAGTTAAAAGTAGTATAATCTTCTTATATAATACGCTACCATGGCTGTCTGTCTGTCTAGAATTTTAAATCACCTGTAGCTCACAAACCGTTTTACCTATTGACCTGAAATTTGGTACACATACTACGTGACGTCTACTATCCGCTTTTGGGGTGATGATTGACCTTCAACGTTATTGCTCTTTTTAATTTTTATTTTATTGTAGAATCAACTCAACTCTCAGCAGCGGCCAGCAGGGCGGCCATGCAGCGCATGCATACAGGCGCCATTTTCATCCCTACCACCTTCGCTGTCACTTCCCCTACCTCTTCATATCTTAAATCATTCTTGAGACTGATTGAAGACATAATTGCAACAAAAACAATGACAATCAGTTTTAATACAAAAAGATGCCGATGAAAGAAGAGAAGAAGTGGGCCACAAGGGATAGAGAAAACAAGATCTGCTCAGGAAGCAGGAAAGCACATCAACCTCTGAGCAAACAAATGCTAAACGTACAGAGAAAAAGAATGAGAACTATGAATGCTCAAGTCAAGTGTATTCACTGCACGTTATCGTGCAATGTGCCGTTACTGGTATATGTATAATGTACTTAATTGTGGGAGACTGATGGTTGTCCCAACAGGAACCAGCATAAGGCAAGAGCCAGCTATGGAAATGGTATTTGGGTTTTGTAGGACACACTCTTTTATTCAGGGCCAATATTATAGTTTTTATGAAACAACAGTCTCACTTACTTGGGTCTAGTCTGTTAAAGTAAGACACCAGAGAGACACAGTGGGGAAAAAAAAGGTGCTAGTTCATGTGATTTGTGCGTCAAGACTGCCACTCAGAAGGAATTGAGGATTAAATCAGCTTCACACCATAAAGCTATAAGGGAACTGCACATTTTGTAAATCTCAAGATATTTTTAACCTATGACCATGGTTGAGATTCTACTGCAGCCAATCATCATAAAAAGTAAAAAAAGTTAACATGATCTGTCTTAGTTTAATCTGCAACCTCAGTCTCTGGTTGAACACTTTCTAGCTTTAGAATATGTGGCCAAATATTCATAGGAAGTTATTTTAAAGAATTAAGCAGTATTGCAAGAAATTCTCAAGACCTGTCACTTACATACAGAAGCCGATTCAGTAACACAAAGGCAACTTCTGTTCTTTTCTGTTTATAAAACTAAATTAATCAAAAAGCAGAACCCACACTAAAAGTGTGCTTGGCAGCCACACAAATGCTGCTGCCTTGGACAATCAGCATTTACAAATGTTTTGAAAACTTTCGGAAAGCTTCCTAATATAAAAAGGCATCCGTTACTTTGCCTTTAATCTTCAGGTGTAGATAGTATATTATTGATCCCAAAGTCTGTAGGTATTTAATCACAAAGAGAAGTACACTTAAAGCTTTTCCCCAAGGATAAACATCTATCCAGCAAACTGATGTGTCACAGGACAGTCCACTCCAATAGAGCTAAAGTGACAGTCAATGAGGCTACTGCTGCAACATCCCAAAATGTTGCTAGGTGAAATGGCTCAGGTGTAGTCCTAGAAAGATTATCTGCCATTAACCAGTTCAGAAATGTACATGATTTGTCTAAAAAGATGTGCTTGAGCAAAAGTTCTCTAGTCAATGATCGACAATGTCCACAGAATTACTCTCTTAAATTTTGGTACAAGTGTAAGCAAATGTAAATGTGCTGGGTAGAAAACTCTTAAGATGTGCTCAAGTTGAGAGTAAATACTTAAAATGAAGTCAAGTGGCTTTATTGCCATATTATCCAATCGCAGTATTGTAGAAAAGAGTTGCATGAAATAACGTCTCACTGGGAACATGGTGCAACATATACATGAACACAGGATAAGTGCATGACAAACAACTATACTATACTATAAATAAGCAAACAAATAATTGGCATATTATTCAGTGACGCGGCTGACACCACTGAAAGGAAATTCAGGATATGGCAACCATAATGCAAGATGCACACAGTATGATGGCAAATTTGACACGTGTCAAGAAACATATTTCTCAACACAGGGTGTTATTTAGTACATAGATATAAAGGCAGGTCACATACATGCATATGAAACTTTTCAAAAATAGTATATAAACACATTTCAGAATGAATGTATTAATGTACATATGTATGCATGCATATTCATTTAAGTTATTGTCTGTCTTATAGGCAGCACAGGCGCTTACTTCTTAGCAAATATCATCAGAAAAAGACAAGACAGAGAGACTTGAGGTTGTTGATTAGATGCTAAAAAGGGAAAAATTAAATGTCAAACTCAACGTGCTTATAAGATACGTTGTTCCCAGTTTTGACAAATGTTAGATGAGACAGATGAATATAAGAACAGTTATACCAAAGAGCTATGATTCAGGTTGGGTGGGGTTTGAGATTTTTGTAATTGACATTTTATTGAAAAATGTAACACCCACTGCTAATGGAATGGACAAACCAAAGTGCTCAAATCACAGTTTAGACCCAGCTTCAAATCCTACTTAAGAGTATCCTTAGTGTTTAGTTCAAGTGTATCCTGACATCTGTGTGGATCATTTCCAAGTGCCCAAATCAGGGTGGACTGGCGACACTAAAAACCCTACAGAGTGTTTGCGTGCTTGTATACGAGTGTGTGCCATCCCATACAGAGCTAGTTACTGCCTTGTGCCCACAGATGTCAGGTTCAGGCTCCGCCACCACCCTTTGTCACATTTTTGAAATTGTGGACAATTACAATGTGGCTACCCTTTTAAACAGAGGACAAAAGATAGCATTATTAGTTAAGAAACCTACATCAGCATTCCTGAAATACTTGACACAGACCCTGAAGTCTAAACCTTCCTGTTACTGCAATGTGTTACCAGAGCACACCAGTATAGCAGGATAAAGAAGAAAAAAAAAAAAAAGGTTTGGTAATGCTAATAACAGGTAAATATCTTGAAATTTTCTAGTTTAAATATTGACTTTTTTTTTTTTTTTTTAAATAGAAAATCAATTCTCCAAATTATTTTTTAAAAGGTTAGGTTACCTTAATGTAGTTATTTTATTTGATTGGGGCAGTGAAATTATTTGTGAAAATGGATATCACTCTATTAAATATCCATGAATGTATCAATTTGTTCTGTACTCACTAACATTCTAATTCAGGATTAATAGGACTCCAATAAACTTAAGAGAGCATAGAAACGTCCATACATAAAAAGCACAACACACAGTGTTGGGCTTATGACATGAATGCCAACATCTGTCCTCCTACCAACCGTATGGTTTATATTTACCAACTTGGCACTTCAACCATATATCAATCAACAAGCTTCAATTACAAAAACACCATAAATCAAACACCTAAGCACAAGCTGGAAACTTGGCTTCTATTTTCCTCTGCACTTTTACTTTTGCATACTGATTAGTCTGGATTGAACGAATCAAAGACACAAAAAGAAATATGATAAAAGAATATTAAAAAGTTTCCAGACACATAGAAGTCGCTAGATATAATACATACATATGCCGATCATGTAACACAGCTTAACCCTGCTCATTACGTTGATATCATTACCTGCACACTGCTTGCCATTTCTCCTCTGTTGCTCAAGAAGCACAGTTGATGCTCTTTTGCTGTCGTGTAGTTTGTTGTTTGTTTCTAATTAATGTGTCTACTGTATAATACCATTGTGTCTTATAATTACTAGGCTTTTTTCCAGGGTGTGTTCAAATTTCTCTCAAGTTGCATGACACTGTCAAACAATTGCTTACTGTATGTAAGTTGCTATTTATGTTTTGAGTTGATGTAGCTGGAGGATTTTAAATACATTTTGCTTTTTATATCGTGCAAGTAGTTACCCGCTTCTTTGTTCTGAGAACTATTGGCTTAATCCGTTTTGCTGGTGCGGGACTGTGTTGTGCCTCATAAAAAACACTACTAATACTTCTGTGTATTTTGGGGTTGGGGTGGCACAATGGCCTCTTCATGTGTACACAGTATGGATCAAATTGAATCAATTCAGTCTGGTACAGGTATTTTGACGCTGAAAAACAACAACAAGTTGTCATCAATAGCCTTAACAAGATTCCACTGTCTTTAAGACAACTGTGTAAAATTCCTTTTACAACAATTAAAATAGAAATTACAAGCAGAAAAAAAATATTTGATTGTGTTGGATTTAACAGCAGGAATTACCACACTGGGAGAAATGACAAATAAGAATGAATGTGACTTTTCATATGGAAACAAATTTCTGAATTAATAAACTAAGTCACAACAAAGCTGTTCTCCATTTCTGGTTAATATACCACAAAATTAAATTTTTTGCTTTTCCATTTTCACGTTGCCCCTAGATATTCTAATAATAGCGAAAGGATCATTAGTCTTGCCAGAAAAAAAAAAGGTCAATTCTTCAAAATGCACTAACCTTTACATATGGTGTCAGCTTATTACAGCTGCTCGCTACAATTAATGAGTTTTTCCTAAGGAACATATGGCGGAAAAAAAGATTGAAACAAACAAAAATGGTAATCTACACTGGCTTTAGAAGTGACAAAGATCACATTATATATACTTATATATATTTATATTTATTCATACACAAACAATGAGAGCATGAGGAAGAAAGAACAAGCACCGAAATATTTAATTTGTTAAATTCAGCAAACCAAAAGCTCAGGCATCAGAATTTTTGTTTAAATCATAAAGTAGCAAGTTAATTCTGCAATAATATTCAGAGGATGGAGTAAGTAAATCTTTGTAAGCAACACAAGGACTCGAGGGATCATGGTGACAGACGACTAGAAAGCTAAGAAAGAGATGCAATATGTCATGGAGCCTCAGTTTTTGCTGAATTAGCTCTTTTAAACCAAACAGACACTGAATCTTGAGCACCTTTCTGCTCACCAATGACAGAATGCACAAAGCTTTGAAGAGCAAAAGACTGACAACATACTGACACCTTACACAAAAAAAGCACAAAGCTCTGCTACTAATACTTTGATTTCTTTCCAAGTGTTTTAGTTTTGTGCAGTATGCTTTAACTAATATACTCTAGTTTAACAACAAAATACACACTGGAGAACAGAGTACGAATGTATTGAGAGTAGATTATTAAAAATGTCACTATGATACACGCCCAAGCTTAAACAAACAAAAACATTTCTGGTCACTTATGAATTTCTGGTTCTCAGGATTAAACCTGACTAGCCATCCAACCCCAAACAGCACTAGGAGTGCGACAAAAAGAAGAATATAACTCTGATTCGTGGAGGGCACATTTCTCCACGTAAGAGTGTAGTATTTCACACTTCACCACAACATGGGTGTGTTGCCTATTTTTTTGTCTTGGGCAGACAGTCCTCAGCTCCTGGTCTTAACCCTTTCCATCCTGATAAGAACCAAAAACACAAAATGCAGCAGACTGTCACTTCTGCCAGCCTTTGTTATTCTCCACCCTGAATAGAAAACTACACAGATGGCTAGACATACCTTACTTGGTGACCAGTAATGAAAAAGAAAAAAATGCTGTCACACCCAAAAACAAAACGTTAGAACTTTAGGAATGTTAAAAATCTCTAATTATTTTTTTCTTCTACCCTGTAACATTACATTTACTGTATAATTTGAATATTGACTTGTTAGCCGATTAACTGGACTCACCAAGTTGCACATGGACAATACTGTATACAACATTATGTCACTCTTCTTAAAAAGACACACACACAGTTTTATAATTTTCTAGCAAAATACATAAATATATAAATAAAAAGTAGGAAGGATGTTGTCACTTGTTGTCAAGCTTCCTCCTGCTTAGCAGTGTTATTTAAAAAAACATTAATAACTGAATCTTGTTCCCCCAAACCACAAAAATAAATAATAATAAATAAATTTCCTCTGCTACTGGGCAGAGTTCTAATATTCTATACTAAATCAAGTGTGCAAAAAATTGTGCAGAATGCAGAACTAGTTTTTGCCCTACAACTGTGCTATGCCATGCTGATGTATTCATATAAACAAAGCAGAAGAAAATATACTGAAATGAAAATGTTTTTGTTTGGAAATATTCCCATAAGCTCAATAGAATACTGCTGTAAACGTGCTTTAAGCACTTGCTTTTGTGTTTCTGAGTGATCTCAGTTGCCCGTTGGTAAACCAGATCTAGTTGCCTATCGTCGTGTTGTGGTTAAAGTGGCCTTGATATCTTGTTTCCATAACAGAAATACCCTGATGGAATATCTTTCCATGTTCATCACCTACACCATCCAACTTTGGTGGAAAAAACAATCCAGATGCAATTTTAGTCATACAGATATAACAGTCCAAGTGAAGATTGTTTTTGTTCATGTCTCACAATACACACAATGACAGTGTAAACCCAGAATAACACACTGTGCAGCACAACGAGATGCCCAACTTTTATCCTCATCTCCATTCAGACATCCAAAATGATACTTGTAAGCAAAGGTCACCCATAGGTTCCTGTGCAGATCAAGGGAGAGTATTTACCACAAAATGACACCTTTTATTGGTTAACTAAAAAGATTACAATATGCAAGCTTTCGAGACAACTTGGGTCCCTTCTTCAGGCAAAATGGAATGAAATAATGTTGCCTCGAAAGCTTACCTACTGTAATCTTTTTAGTTTGCCAATAAAAGGTGTCATTTTGCTTGACTTCTCACTACATTCATAATGGCTAACACGGTACAACACCCTAGTACTACACACAAAGGTAGTAAATCTGTCAGCATGGTTGATGCAGCTGCACCAATTCATTTCAAGTTTAAAACAGAAACGCTAACGTAACCTTTGCAAACTTTAAGCGTGCCCTCTGTTCCTCCTGCCTTACACAGTTACTGCTGACATCAGCTGACTGATGCGCTCAAACGTATATGGACACTGCTGCAGGCATGCCTCCAGGAATATTTTCATGCTAGGAACTAGAGGGGCTACAGATGTCAGTAGTGATAACCATAGCACCATGTAACAGGATGTATGTCAAACTGTTAGTCAACAGCCAAACCATCGTGTATAACTGAAGATTTGGGTGTGCTAGGCAAATCCTGTGTTAAGACTTGGAATCAGCTTTCTCAGTTTATATTCTTTAACAGTAACAAAATCTTCATTGTTTTTGCGTAATCTGCCAGTTCAAGGTACAGAGTATTTTAAATTGAAATTTAAAAATTAAGCAAGTGGAGGGGTTCTTGAGGCAGATAGCAAAATTAGCTGTGAACAATCCAATCTCACTGAGATTGCACAGGTGGTGAACCTGCTGAGGGGTGGGAAGGCCGCAGATATCTGTGATATCTGGACTGAACTTCTCCAGGCTGTTGGTAAGGCTGTCTTCCTTGCTTTCATTTGGGACTTGTCATCCCTATCTGGAAAGGGAATGGTGATTGCATGTATTGCGGCAACTACAGGAGATAACTGCTCTTAGTGCAGGGTAAAGTCCTTGCTAGGGTCATCCACAACAGGATCCATGATCACTTACTCACCTACCAGTGACAGCAGCAGTCTGGATTACACCTAAGAAGTCTACCATTGACTGCACTGGTACTGAGGGATCTCATGAAGCACAACTGGGAATATCAGCCTTTGTCAATTTTGGTAAAGCGTTAGACTCAGTTGATTGAGCTGCCCTGTGGGACATCCTTAGACTTTGCGGGATCTGCCCAAAGTTGTTGGATGTCATGGCTGGCCTGTACACTGGTACTGTTGCGTGCTATGTAGACTGGAGGCAAAACCTCTCCATTCTGGGGTTTGTCAGGGGTGTGTTCTTGCTCCTAGCCAGTTCAATACTTGCATGAACTGGGTGCTGGGCAGAGTCGTGGAATCCAGTGGCTTTGGGGCACCTCTTGGAGAAGATTCACTTATCTTGACTTTGCTGAGAATATTGTGATCTTTGCGGAGTCTATAGAGGCTTTGATTGGAGCTCTCAAGAGACTGAATGAGGAGTCAGAGTGTCTGGGCTTGCGAGTGTCCTGGTCAAAAACCAAGAACCAGGCCTTTAATGACCACTTGGGCACGGCCATTAGCAGTATGTCTCTCTGCGGAGAGAGTGTCGACCACATCAAGAGGTTTACTTACCTCGGCAGTGACATTCATATCTCTGGGGACAATTCCCATGATGTCAGTAGATGGATTATGAGAGCATGAGTAGGGGGTGTTTCACAAGGTCACTGGAAACTGGTGTGTGGCGCTCCTGATATCTGCACAAAAGGACGAAGGTCCATATCTTTAGAATCCTGGTGTTTACTATTCTGCTATACGGTTGCGAGACATAAGTGCTCTCCAGTGACCCGAGACAAATACTGGACTCCACTGTTAGGTGTCTCGTCAGAGAATCCTTGGGTACTATTAGTGTGACTGTGTTGAATGAGTGGTTGCTCACAGAGTCCCACATGAGGTACACTACCTGAAATTTGGGAGTGTCAGTTACGCCACTACGGTCATGTGGCACAATTCACAGAGGTTGATCCAGCTCACAGAGTTCTCATTGTTGAGGACCCAAGTGACTCTACCAGGCCAAAGGGATGCCCAGGAAACACACTGTCATTTCCGGAGTGTGTGTCTGCCTTGGGGCTGGGGTTGCCAACTGGGATCCTGAGCTGTTTCATCAGGTGGTGGGTGTGGCATGCTCCCCAACCTGACCCTGTCCTGAGGGACAAAGGGGGTTTGGCTACAGATAAACTAGAAAACACATAACATATAGGCACGTTCTGGATCTTTCATTCTAAAGTTGTAGCATTTACATTTTTTGTTAAACAAGAGTGTAAAAACAGTTCAATTACATGTGTTAGTAGACTACATGAAATAAATGCTTCTTGACAGCAATTTACAATGTCATGTAGTTAAAAATGTAGCCTAAATAGACATGTGGTGGCTCAATAGTAAAGTTCATTTATACAGCAGATTCCAAACAAGTGAATGTTAACCAAAGTGCTTTACAACTAGCCCAACAGCATATTAGAAACAGTGAGTAGAAACATAAGTTGGAAAAAAAGGATACACAAATGAAACAAAAATAACACATACCGATGAAAAATGCCTGCCAATTAACAACCACAAAACTAAATATGCAGTTAGAAAGTAAAACAACAAAGTTAAAGCTTGCCCATTCCTTGTTGTTGTAACATGACCACAGTTCAGCTGACCAATAAATATGCAGAGCAAACTAGCCTTACATATCTTGAAAGTTAAGTGGGAGGCCTGAAAATCTAATAAATTTTAGTGCTTTCAGTCAGTGAGAAGGATAAGCAGGGTTCCAGGGAAGTGGAACCCACCTAGACTACATGACAGAAAAGTCAGGCGCACAAGGCACACTCAAGCATACACACTCAACCACTCTTTTGGAACCTGTCAGCGTAACCAGCAGGTCTTTGGGGAAGAAACCAGTTTACTTAGAGAACTGTGCTCACAGGGTAAGTTATCCATGATTTGATCTTAGGACTCTAATAGAGCTGATGGCTCCCAGAAAATGTCAGAGCACATGGTAACTCAAACATCTTTTGACACTCCATTAAACTGTTGTTAGCTGTGGATGTTCACCCATCTGTTCTTTGACAAAGCCCTTAACAGTGTGGTGGCAATCTGTGTTTTTGCAAAATGCAATATGAGAAAGAGAGGCTGTCACTACAGTGATTCAAAAAGCAAATGCTCAGCAGATAAGCTGCCAGCCAAATGTCTTGCATGCTGCTGAACCCTCGTAATCGGTTCATCTCATTTTATTGATGGTAATCTGATTGCAAGACAAACAATCTGCAAACAAGAGCCTTCACCTTAGACTGGCATAATCCCAGCTCTTGAGGAACTCATTCAGCTCAATGGCCAGACTATAATTCTTATAAGATGGTTAGAGGCACACATTGGCTCAGTCTCAATTCACATTCTAAAACAAACAGTACCAAAGGTTGTATCAGGAGACAAATGGAGATACATCAACATGATTTTACCCAAAAGGAAGCCGTCTTCTATAGAGAGCACTGAACTCACTCAAGTAGCCCCAGAACTGAGAAGGGCCCATTCTATCACTCCAGTGCAATTCAAAGCTACCGAATACGGAATCACAGCATTTTGGAATTGTGGAGAAAATACAAGTTCCCACAAGCAGAACGGAAACAGAACAAACACCACACAAACCACATCTATGCATACAATGAAAACCAGGGGTGCACCAACCTTACTGCCTCCATTTAAATTGGAAGCATAACAATTTGCACATAATCATGTAAATATTAATAATACTCAAATACTACAGCACAGAATGCTGATGTACCTGCCTATGTCCAAGGGACTTTAAAGGGGCATGAAGCAAGTAGGCGACAACATATCTCAATAAGTGTTTGAGAGTAAGCCATGTATTCAACTTCTGCTATGTTCAGGCTTTATTCTTGCCTTGCTGCCTGTACTGGCTCGGACTGCCTGCAACTGTTGTAATTAAGTAAGAGGGTCTAGAATATAAACTGAAAAATGGGTTAATATTCTGACTTGCAGCAGCTACTAGCTAATAACACAAAAGAGTTATTTTCCATGTTACTCTTTGTTATTTATCTAATTAGTGACAAAGAATTGAGCGGACACAAATACAATTGACAATGAATGCTAAAGAAGCTACTAATTCCAGATCATTTCAATGGCCTGAATATATTGAAATGTAAAAGCTCAACATTAGGAAATCACATTTATTTTACAACAAAACAGAAACAGTTCTTAAAACTAGGGGAAGAAGTGAACCGATACATAGATAAAAAAAGTAGAAATTGGGGGATGACATGCTTAATAGTCATCCCATTAAAAGCAAAAAAAGGACTAGAAACAAATGCGCTGTCAAAAGTGAGAATCACTTTCCCCAAAGAATCGTTTCAGATTCAGCTGACTGTAATCTAAGGAAATCAATTATAATAAAAAAAAAACCCTGGGACGAGATGAGACTTTTTAGGGACAAGAACGTGCCTTTTTCAGAGAGATACTTTCATGTCCTAAGAGACGAGACTTTGTGCCAAGAGATTTAACCACGCCCGGGGCCAGAAATAAAAGACAAAGCAGATGACAAAGTAGAACGCCGTACAGAATTCAAAAACGTTTGCGCGATACACACACAGAGCAGGTTAGACATAATGAAAGTACTAAAATTCAAAAGTCTCAAAAAAGTGATAGTAAAGATTAAAACGGAAATTATTACTCGGTGAAATAACAGAACAGCGAAAAAAAACTGAATATATTGTTCAGATTTAAACTTTAACTTGGAGAGTTGTAGATCATCTAATTCGTGTTGCCATCAGGGAAAAGCAGTGCTTCTTCCCAATGAAGAGGAGTATCTGCGAGAATTAAAAGATTTGCTGTTTGCTGAAAGTGAAATCATTTTATGCGAGCGGCAGAGACCTGAAGTGGCTGGCTAGCGTAGCGTAGGCCGGGACGGTTGGTGAGCAAAGTGAGCAGGGGGCGAAGAAGCCTCCTAGTATTAAAAAAAGACCAAAAAACAACCAAGTATTAGTTTTTTTCAATAGCAACATAATGTAATGCTGAAATGTAAAGAAAACAAACTTGTTCAGAATGCTGGGCTGAAGAATTAATACTTGTGTTAGACAAGTGAAACAGAGCGGCTTATTAATGGGCTTTACAACAGAAAGGCAAGCAGGACATCACAAGGAAGGCAAATGTGTAAGCAGGACATCACACTGAATTAATGCAAATAATAAAAATAGACACTGTTCACAATAAAGGAAATGTTAACAAGTTTTTTCATCTTTACAAGACACCACAGAACACAGAATAATACAATGGTAATTTCTTGAGCTTCCTGGATACTATAACTGCAAAAAAGGCTTCACCGATGAGTACAAACTAGTATATACTTTTTATGTACCTCTTTTATGTAACTGCACTAGAGACTTAGGAGAATAGCCTAAAAATTGCACACAACATATGCTGCATATAAAAGCTATTTCAGTAGTCTCCAAGGGGAGGGTTAATAATAAATCTTGGTAGAAAGACACACCATTAACACTTCGGAATTAATGTTCAGACTCATGGAATCAATTATCAGCTCTTGAACATGATGAATACTGGCACAACTACCCTTAGGGCACACTACCAGTAACAGAATTAATATGGCAACAGGACATCTCTTTCAAAAAAAAAAAAAAAACACACAACGACAAATGCAGTGGCGAGTTCAGACTGATGTATACTTTTTCTATATTTTATTTAATTAATATTTTATATTGCACTGTATTATGCATAAGACATTATTAACACTATCAGCTCTAGCTTGTAACAATTACTGCACAAAGAGACTCTTCACACTTGGGTGTTGTAAATTTCAGGCATTTGTCTGCAGTTTTCCTCAACTGTTTAAGTGTTTCTGGGAATTTTTCAAGTATTTCCAAAAAAGCATTTTGCAGGGAAAATATGTTTGACATCATTTTCTTTTATCATTTTGTGGGTTGAGAAGCAATTGTTGTGTCTCCAGAATATGTTCTATGACAACGAGTGGTTTTAGTCCTGGTGAAATCAATGCAGAAGATGTGGTATTAGGGTCGTGAACACAGATATTGGGTTGCCAATATTTTACAGCAAAGGTAGTCCAGAGGACAATTCTAGACTCGTACGATGAACACAGGCAGCATCCTGAAAAAAAAATCCAGGACTATTTACAGGTGTCAATAAGCACATAAGTACAGTAATATGTGATAGGGTACGGACATGCGTGGTCGAGTTATCTAGTGACAGCTAGCTAACTGGAAAGAAAAAACCATGTGCAGAACACGTACTCAGATGACAAGAATTGAAGAGATGTTATTTTCATATAAATTTAATCCAGCAAGTGCTAAAGGGTTCATTTTAACCTCCCAGTTCAGGGTCAGAGGGACCCAGTGATTATCACGGCAACATTGAGTGTAAAACAAGAAGCAAACATGCGGGACTTCCACCAGCCCTTTGAAGGGCTCATCTGCACAGCAAATCAGATAAGCGCGTTGTGTGCAATCCAGTAACCGAAACCTATAATTAAAGTTATCTGTTTGGTTTTGACGCTGTCATATGATATAGATATTTTGAAACAGTGCAATCTGGCGGTGCAGCAACCAGTGTTCATGCATGGGGTCTCTCTGGTTGGAGATGGATGTTATTTAGTTCACAGTACATCAAGGACTAAACACATTTTCCTCACTGAGGAGGATTGCTGACACAATTCTAAGTATTCAGTGTTGAAACAGATATTCATCCGCAGTTAAGTACCGAACAATCCAGAACTGCATGGGCAAGACATGTGCTAAAGCTCTGCCTGCATGTTAAAACATCTGTACTAAAACTTACTTAACTTCAACTTCATCAAAACTATAAATGTGTACGTATAAATTCTGGTCAGTTCTTGTCACCTGATCACAAGCTACATGCACACTTTAATCAGTTCCTCAACAGCTGTCACTAGATGACCAAAGTGCACATGTTCATGATGACGCCAGTAATGTTTTTTTTTTTTTAATCTTTTCTTCTGGTTTTAATGCGCTGTTTCACTCCTGGCTCATCCAAGAAAAGCACTGACATCCTAAACAAAATGCTAGAAAAACAAGTTTTTTTTTTTCTGGCTTTTCATTTTATTTTCCCAAGCATTTTACAAGCATTACCATTGATTTTCAATGGAACAAGAGTTTGGCTGAAAATGCTTGAAAACAGCTGCACACTAAATTTTTCTAAGCCACTCACTGCTAAAATATCTAGATGTGAACATTGAATGTCATTGAAAATAATTGCTAATAAGTTCACAAACGGTTTAAGAGCATTTGGGTCCAGCACTAGAAAAACACTTCGGTGTGAATGTGTCCTTGAGGTAAACAATGTTAATATGGCAGTAGGTCTTTTATTTTAAAGGGAATCTAGTGAGGCAAATGGACATTTAAATTAAACATGTTAAGAAAAAAAAAAATAGGAGTGGGGTACAGAGTTCTCTGTGCTCCCAATTAATATACTAAAACATTTTTTTCAAATGGCATTCATGAACTTGTACAAATATATTGACAGCTTTGTGAGAAAGTGCCTACATGTGGCAGTCAAAGACTCAAGGCAGTCATGCCACGGATTATGCCAGTGACTGTTTGGGCTACAACAGGGTAAAGCTAGAAAAAAAAATGGATAAGTGAACTTACAGAAACATTTCCCCTAATGGGCACGAAAAAAAAAAACAAAAAAAACCCAACATATTTCATCAACAGTTTCCACCATAATTAATACCAACTGCCAGACTGAGATAATAGAACCACCCACCTCAGTAACACAGAAAATGGGCTGAACAGAAACCTAGATGTCATTCATGAATAAACTTAATGATACCTTTCTACGCTTTCCTTAACTTACAGAACTGGTGGCATAAGAATTAAAACAATTAGCACTTTGATAGTCATATTTCATAACATAATTAAATCTTCAGGCTTATAGGGTTGCTGCAAAGCCTGCCAAAGAAAAATGATTATTGAGTTCTTCAGTCAGAGTGTAAAATACATTTAAGCTGTAATTGTAGTATTGTTAAAATTCTGCCAAGAGACAACTGTGTTTTCTAATTGCTTTTCAAAGCAAAGCTGAAATTGAAAAGAACTTACTGAAATATGCAGACCCTTGCTGCTACAGAAAATGGATTTTTAAATGGAGACAATAATTTCTCATGTTTGAATGTTTGTATTATCCAGAGAAATAGAATATGAGAGATAAAAAAAACCCAACATAATGAAAAAAAAAATTAGTGGTAAGGGTCGCAACTACAAAATGTGATGAATCATGATACCTGGCAAAAATATTGCTGACATAGCAGAGCAGTTCTATGCAGTCAGGAACAGTAAATAGTTAATGCCCATAAAATGGATAAAATCCAGCACACCATCCACGGTTTGTTCCTGGTTTGTGTTTGATTCTGCTGGCATAGGCTTTTCAGAACTACAGCAGATTAGAGGGTATGTGTGACTTTGACTGCAGTCAGACCTTAAGACAAAATGTAATATTAGATATATATTGACTCTTGTTCTCTTTAACATCATTTCTAAATTGCAACTTAAATAATATATCAAGTAGCAAAGTTTCCCAACGCTACTGCCTGTGTGAAATGGCAACTGCCCCTACTTAGTTGCTCACTCAAACAGCTGAACATTGATTCATCATTAGACTCAAGTGACCGAACAGAGCCTGACCTGACCATTACCAGCTCTGTTGAATCTAAACTTTACAAGGTTTCTACAATAACACTTGGCCTTGGTCAAAGGAAATTCCAGATACAATGAAGGGGGGGAAAAAAACAAATTTACCAATCAGGAAGTGGGTATAAAACCATTTCAAAAGCTCTGGGACTCCCTCAAACCAAAAGCTGTCATCTTTAAATAGAAAACATTTGAACAGTGATTAATCTTCCCAAGAAAAGCCATCATGCCAAAATTACCTTAACAGAACCACAATGATTTTCAAGATGTCACATAGGATCCCAGAAGAACATGCAAAGAACTGAACGTCTCCGATTCCATGATAAGAAACATAATGTGAAAATGGGATTCATAGAACTGTAGCATTGCAAAAAGCTTTGCTTTCCAAGAACATCATCGCTGCTCTTACTCAGATGGCACCAGAGACCATGAATTCTGGACTTGATCAGAATACTCTTAATGACAATGTCTAGTTATCTATGTATGACTTGAAGCTAAAGTATAATTCGGTTTTGAAGCAAGGACAATGATACAAAAAACTCCGAAAACAAGACTATTAAATGACTCAGAAGAAACAAAATGAATATTTCTGGAGTGGCTGTGGCAAAGTGCACAGTTGAACCCAACAGAGATACCGTGGTAGGGCCTGAAATGAGCAGTTACCGCATGCAAACCTACCAGTGTGTCAGAATGAAAGCAGTTCTGTAAAGAAGAGTGGGCTAAAATTCCTTAACAGCCACATAGTGAGAAGTTAAGCAAAATTACACCTTTAATTGGCTAACTAGAAAGATCACAATATGCTAGCTTTCGAGGCAACTTAGGCACCTTCTTCAGAAGTCAGAATAAATTACTGTTGGACTTTGCCATTATTGACCAGAGTAAAGATATACTTGTATATATTGTAAGATGTTGATGTGTAGCATTGTGCTTTATGTTTTGGTGCATGTAATTTTGTACTTGTATTACTCTAATAATAGTAATAAGATGCTGCAGATGTTCTATCAGACGGTTGTGGTGAGCGCACTCTTCCACGCGGTGGTGTGCTGGGGAGGCAGCATAAAGAAGAGACGCCTCACGCCTGGACAAACTGGTGAGGAAGGCAGCTTCTATAGTAGGCACAGAGCTGGACAGTCTGACATCCGTGGGAGAGCGATGGGCACTCATGGAGAATCCACTGCATCCACTGAACAGGATCATCTCCAGACAGAGGAGCAGCTTCAGCGACAGACTGCTGTCACCGTCCTGCTCCACTGACAGACTGAGGAGACCCCACACTATGCAACTTTTCAGTTCCACCCAGGGGGTAAATGTTAACATTATACAAAGTTACTGTCTGTTATACCGGCATTTTTATCACTCTTTAACATTTTCTTTATCAGTGTGCTGCTGCTGGAGTATGTGAATTTCCCCTTGGGATTAATAAAGTATCAATCTAGCTATAATATACATTTAAGTGGAAATTAATTTAATAATACTAAATATACTCAAATGAATTAATCAATTTCAATAGATTTTTTAAAGTACTATTGGTACAATTCAGACAGAAAATAAAGTTGAAAAGGCAACTCCTTGCCTTGTCTTAATTCAACAATACTACTAAGGCTGAGGCCTTGAGAGGACAATCATGTTTGGAAAAGAGCATAATTTTAGGCAAATCCAAACACTGAATTGTTTTTTATTGCTCTGTCCATTAATATTCTTACAAGCAACAAAATCATTTAAACCAACTGGCCTGAACATAAAATTTCTAGCAACTACAGCCTTTTTTTAGGCCCCAAATTAGCGTTTGGTTATACACTATTTGCTGAAGGCACACTAGATTATGAAAGGCATTTTTCTCAGTACAGTATACATTAAGTATAATAGACAAGTTTTCATGATACAGAAAAAAAAATACCCAAACTAAAATTAGGCGAAGCCTCTCCTATATTTAGACATTGATTTGATTGTAACTTGTTTAGTATGTAGAAAAGAATTAGAAACAATAACTGCAGACTCTCAATAGAACAATAAAAGAATCTACTATAGCTTCAAAAACAAAAATTCATTCCTTTCTTTATGAGCCCTGGGACAAATCATGCTTCAGGCAAGAGTCTTTACTCCTACACACTTAATACTCTAGTCTGCCTGACTAATTACCGGTCTCACCGAATGAAGTTTGGACTCCTTCAGTATCAACAGTAAGCCTGAATCACAGGCCATCCACACTGATGACATCCTGGAAAAGAGATTTACTTGTGCAATCATTTTGCTTGTGACGTGCAAAGCATCTCTTTGTCTTGTGGAGTCATGACTTTGCTCTGGTGAATGTCTTCCTAAAAATGTATTCTCCTAGAACACTCCTGAAGTGAACATTTTAGAAACCATCAATTTCTCATCTTCATCAAAAATTCCCAAGATAAGCTCCATTTTTCCCCCCATGATCCTAAAATTTGCAATAAGTGGGATCGGTTTATGGATAGACAATTTCCATGCTTGAAGTTTGACTTTAAGGCAAATTCAAACAAACGACTGTATATTGCCTCAAAAGGCAGAGTCTTGCTTCACTTATTCTTTACTTAAATTCAGCTTTTTGTAAATTGGATTGAATAGTTTTATTTAAAAATACAATTCTTGGAATGTCCCCTGATATTCCTTTTGGCAAAATATTTTAAAGGCCCTTAACATGTTAAAACACTATCCTGGACTGCAATTTCATTTCATGTTAAGCTGCTTACCTGAGCTGTACACAAATCAATTCATAATGTGGCCCGACTAGACTGACTGATGTAAAAAAATGCCGTTTAGAGGAGTGCGGTGGAAAAAAATATGGCACAAGTGTTGGAGTCCAATAGGCACCCAGATTTGTTTACACTTTATCGTGAGCCTTCAAATTAATTATAAAATCAATTATTTACTATACTTGTTCCAAAAAAATCCTTTTAGATGTGTTTATAAAGCACTCTGGAATGCAGCTTGCTCTCTGCCAAACATGTAAAAACACAATGGACGTATGCATGGCGGATGAAAATCAAGTACAAAGCAGCAATGTGTGTATGCTGTGATAGACGGCCGGCATTTTAGTCTGGCCGGGACATCCCTCAACTGAAGAAACCAGACTGTTCAGGGAAATACATCCCCCGGGACGCTAGATGGCAGCGTCCCTGGATAGAAATGGTTCCCTGGATTCCCGCAGGGCAGCATGGGATCCGGAGTCCGGTTCTTCAGCCCTGTTGGATGCCACCAGGGGGTGCTCACTAAGAACCAGGGGGATATTACCATGACATTAACCCGGAAGTACTTAGAAGTCACGATGACAGAAACTAGATGGAAAACTTCCGGGTCATAGACTTTAAAAGGATTGTGGGAAACCCCAGAAGATCAAGCCGGAGTTGGGTGGTAGAGTGACAGAGCTGCTAGGAGTGGAGGATTGGTTATTGTTTATTGTTATTGATTTATTGTTTATTGGAGAATTGTGGCATGTGCGGTGCTTTGTGCACTTTATTCAAAAGAATTATTAAATATTATTCTTGGTGCTTTTAAACGTGCATCTTGGACGTCTGTCTGGTGGGTTCAACAGGGCAATAGCGACCCCTAATGTCCACAATGCTTAACTTTGGTATATGACCACTGTTTTATTAGACAAGCATTGTGAACAGTACATGGAGAGAAAAACTATTGAAAATGCGCTGACAGCTCTTGATAAGTGCTCAATTTAAATGTGAATGTCTTTTGAATTAGGAAGATTATCATGCATACATTTTTTCAGGCTTGTGCATCTTTTACAGCCAATTTGTGCCTTTTTTAAATGTATCAACCAACGCAACTCACTTTTTAATAAAATGAAATGTTACAAGCAGACAGTTATGCAGACTGACACCAGACTTCAACTTCTTCTAACTCAATGATCACGCTTTACTTTTTTTTTCTTTTTATAAAGAAACCCCTACAAGGAACATAGCAAACAATAATAAATTTTCTGAATCTCTATCTTTTTCCATGACCTTTGAAAAATAGCATGTTTTCTCTCAAAATGCTAAACCAAATCAAATAATGCCAAAATTCTACCATCCATCTTATCTAAGTATAGGACCACATTGAGCTGAAACCTGTAATTACTGGAAACCATACTTGGATAAGACTTCAGTTCTTCAAGCTAATGCTTGTTGCAAAAAAAAAAAAAAACTACTGGGCCAGTATAGTTTCAGATCTTGTAAGAAACCTAAACAAACATGGTGATAACAAGTATAGTGCCATAAAAAAATATTGACCTTCCTGAGTTTCTCGATTTTACGTATTTATAACACTTAGTTTCGGATCTCTCAACAAATTTCACACAATACGAAAGACTACTGGAGCAAATGGTACAGTTTTAAAATGATCATTTGGTTTACTGAAGCAAAAATGTCTCTCTCACCCATCTGAAAAAGGAACTGACCCCCTAAACTTAATATTTGATTGTGCCATCTTTAGCAGTAACGACTGCAATGAAACTCTTACGGAAACAGGAAATCTGTCTATGGCATTGCCGTGGAGAGATTCTGATCCACTTTTCTCAACAGAATTGTTTTAACTCAACCACACTAGACCATTTAAGGTCCCGCCACAACATCTCAAAGGGGTTAGAGTGAGGACTTGGACCTGGCCACTCCAAAACCTCCACCCAACAACCAGACATTGAGAGATGGACTTCTGCTTGTGTTTCAGATCAATGTCCTGCTACATAACCCAACTGTGCTTGAGCTTCAGATCAGACAGATGACCAGACATCCTCCTCTAGTACTTTCTAGTAGAGAGCTGAATTCATGCCTTCCATGTCACTTAGGTTCTGAAGTGACAAAGAATCCCCACACCAGCACACTACCACCACCACCATGTATCTTGGAAAGCTATTTTAGCTTTACACCGGGAGGCAACAGGGTCCATTGCCTTCCAAAACGTTCCACTTTTGACTCATCAATCCACAGAAAAATGATCCCAAACATTTTAGGGGTAATCGGGGCATTTTTTTGGCAAATGTTAAAAACGAGTTTATGTACCTCTTGTTTAGCAGTGGTTTTCACCTTGCAACTCTCCCATGTATACCATTTTTGCCCAGTGCCTTTCTAATGGTTTGTCTGGATTCTTCTGTAATATCTCAGATAGGCTAATCGGTTATCTAAATTTGGTTCATTGGTTGATAGAGTGACTAAGGAGGGCATTACTTTTTCACGAGGTGTTATAAACTTTTTTCATTTGCTTAATCAAATAACTATTTTAAAACTGTGTATTGTGCTTACTCTGGTAGTCTTTTTAATTATGATACATTTTTTGCAGACCAGAAATAATTGTTACGAAAAAGCAAAAATAAGAGAAAAATCAGGTAAAAAAGCAAATACTTTTCACAACACTATAAATGTAAACAGAAGAAAACCTCTACTCAGGAATACATTCTGGGCCCAAACGCCATTCTACATTAAAACATGCTAAGTGAGAAATAAAAATGTTAATTACATAGTGACACTCCTGCGGTGGGCTGGCGCCCTGCCCGGGGTTTATTTCCTGCCTTGCGCCCTGTGTTGGCTGGGATTGGCTCCAGAAGACCCCCGTGACCCCGTAGTTAGGATATAGCGGGTTGGATAATGGATGGACAGTTGGATTGTGACACTCAGACGAACAGCAATGTTTCTGAGCTCTGGTTTTTCTGAATCATCCCAATCTGATCATTTTTAAGGTGCAGCACAGGAGGTGAATTATTAAAAGATATGTTAATCACAACCCAACCTAACACATGGGACACAAACTGTGGTCTCCTTTCTATGCAGCTGCAATTAAAAAAAAAAAACTTGAATTCATGAATCCCTGCGTAGGCCCCAGGAAAATGTTAGCTTGTTCTGCTATAAAACTCAAGTATCAGTGGACATAAACTGAAGCACTTAAAGAAACCTATCTGCTAAACTGAAGTACTTAAAGATACCTATCTGCAAGACAAAATACCAGAATACTCACGGCCCCCAATGAAAGACTAACCTACACTTAATGTTATGTCTAATGAGTAGCAGTGCTACAAATTTAAAACAACTAAAGCCACGCGAATGCTTCACAATCATTAGCACCACTACTTTGCAACAAAGCCGATTAATTTGTCCCAGTAGGTCTGGTAACATTTTATGCTGCAGCTGACAACATCCTGTCATCAGATTACTCAGACATGTAAGCAGGTGCCACATTCCCAAATAAATCCCCCGGGAAATGTGCCATAACTCTCAAGTCTTCATCTGCATTGCATAAATACTAGTTCTGTGCTATTAAAAAAACACATATTAAAACTCACATTTACATTTCTTAGATTTTTTTTTTTTTTAAATATTATATATTTTTAGACATGCCCTAAATATGAAGATAATAATCCCAAAAGATTTCTTTAAAACATAAAAGGAGTATTAAAAATAAGGACACATAAAAGCTGTTTCATCAGGTATTTTAGTTATGCTTGTTGTTCTGAATTACAAATTGCTATTTGAGCATTAATTCACTAGTAAAGTAATTCCATGTTCATAGTTAAACTGCAAATATTTTTCATTTAAGAAAGCTAATCAGAAAGCTGCTACTTATTCTTCTTAGTTTTGTAAATTAGGTATGTGGAATTTTAATTAGGTTTATAAACAGATTAACAAGCTGAAGTAAGCCCCTTAAATGCACAGTTTATGAATTTGAATCACAAAATTGTCTAAAAAAACCACACAGCAAGCCTTTGAGCCAGAGTCCCTAAGATCAAACCCCCCCCAGTTATGACTTGGCTCCTTCAACTCCAAGAAAGTCACAGCACTTAGACACTACTATACATTGAGTAAGTATTCCATATTCAATGTTTGTTATACCAACAAGTGACCTTGAGCACCATTACGTACTGAACATGTAGCTAGGCTAGATTACAAACATTTTTTTTTATACTAGTAAGTTATCTGGCATAATTGGTACCAGCAATTAGTCCATCTGGTTTTGTGTACCCATTTTACACTAATTTCAGTTCTGGGCAATGGCACATTGATTTGACATCAACATGGTTAATGGCAGGAAAGGAAGCAACCCTGAATGGGACACCAGGCTGCTTACTACCAGTCATTCATATAAGGCTGGTTTAGAACTAACAAATTATCTAATTACATATACAGTATTTGGTTGGTCATGTGAAGTCCACATATAAGATCCAAGAATAGAAGCAGAGCCGAAATGCAGTGAGGAGAAAGAAAGAAAGAATGAACCTAAATAGTTCATGAAAAATAATGACTACACCAGTTATGGATCGAGCCTGTTAGCCAACTATGTTATGCTGAACTAGTAGCTTCCTTTGTACCTTTACTGTGCTATGTTTCCAGAGTACAGTGATCCAATAACCATCATAATGTGGAAAGTGTTCGTTAATTTCACAATAGAAAAATTAGATTTTATTAACTACTCTGAAAATGGTTTCAAGTTAGCAGATACTGGTACAAACCAGTCACACAGCTCAAAATAAAGTGAGTGAGCTGGTGGAGTTCAGGCTGGATTACACAATAATGTAATGGTCATACCCTACAAAAAATAATGTCCCAATTCACTCCCAGTACATTCTTTACTAATAGGGTTGTTATTTACAAATAGAGAGAAATTATTAATGAGAAAGTCACTGTCTCTTTTTCTTCCCCAGAGAGAAGGATTTTGATTTCCCTCAATCGGACTGTCCTTCTGAGAGACAACTTTGTCACTTAGGTTGCAGATCACTCTTCTGTGGTTATGGGTGTTGATACCGAGATTACTGTTGTCTTGCAAGTAAATAATTAAAACATGTCTGCCCTGTTTTGTCTTGCAAGTAAACAACAATTCAAACATGACTGCCCTGCATATGCGCCTATGCAAGTAATAAGCATTCATGAATAACTTCTTTAAATAAACAATAACAGTAACTAAATGAAGTGATGGACTTTGTGTATTACGTGAATTTGGGAATATTTAAATTTTGCCCAAACAACAAATATGGATTATTTTGATTAAAGGGGTATGTCTGGGAAAACTTAAATTAACTGCTTGCTTAGAACTGAAAAGTTCTCACAATGGGTGGGAGGCTAGAATTAAACTAACAGAACTATGGCTTAAGGTTCCACACCTTTGCCACAGTGAACTTTTCATTCAAAAAAGGCACATTCCTTTTAAAATGCAAAGGTTTCATACTGCAATCTAGATCCAGCATTAATTAAAAATTAAAAGGTCACTTCAGTGTTCTAATTTGGGGGTCTATTTACACATTTGTGGAAGGCAGTGTGGTCAAAAGGCTAAAGAAGCTGGGTTTAAAACCTTCAAAAGACACACAAGAATAATCAATTGCACCTGGTAGCTCACTGCATGGCACTAGTCGCATAACTTAAACTGTGGATTATGGGAGATTTACCAAGTCTTTGTAGTGAGTGTTTGGAAAATAGTGAGCAACCCATTAATAAAAATCAGAATCAGAAGTGACTTAGAACAGGGTGTCCAACTCAGATCCTGGAGGCCCGCTGTGGCTGTAAGTTTTCTTTTGGACCAATTCTTTGACCTGTAACCAGTTACTGCTGCCAATATAAATTTTTGACTTAATTTTTTTTTTTTGGCTTAACAAGTAGCCAAATAGAGCTACAGAGCAAGCCAAATGATGACCAGCTAACTCAGGAGTGTCAAACTGTTCTAGATAGCCACCATTTTTACTCCGGCTAACATACCCTTTAACTGGTAGTGAAGCACATTGGTCAAATTGACGACTTGCGAGTGTTCTCATTTTGCAATAAGAGATTTTCTTGTTTGTAAGATCACCATCCAAATATTTTCTGGACCAAAGCAGATCAATATTTCTAAGAACTTTGTTGTTTTTCTTTTCATATATTTTATTGAGACAGATGTTGCATGAAAGACTCAGATGCAGGTGAGATCTAAGTTACCCTGGTCATCTTTTGACTTTCATTATTGTTTGGATGAAGCAATTAAAACAGAAGTCAATTAAAATCAAGACAACACAGAATGTGCCGTTGGCATTAATAATTGTTTAATGAAGGAGAAAGTGGCTGGAATGAAAACCCTCCAGGAATGGAGTTGGACATCCTTGTCTTACAAAATGACACATTAGACGTGCACTGATATCATGTTTGCATCCCACGCCTGGCTCAGAGTGTGAGCCCAGAGGCAGCAAGTTTAGTTTTGCTGCCTCCGGTTCAATCCAAAGATGGATTAAGACAGACTGGGGCCCCAGGATGTCAAAGGGCCTCATTTCACCTACCAAGGTACACACATATACTCGACACTATGAATGCCACTTTGCCAATGTCAATAATAAATCAGGTACAGGTGTTTAATTAGAAAAGGGAAAAAAAAAACTCCAGACTTCATACTGAGCCAACTTCATCTTCCTTATTTTGTTCAGTTGTGCATTACAAAGAATGTAACAAATGAATTGGTGAGTACACCATCACATCAGTAGGAAATAACCTTTCTTCTAACACAGGGGTGTCCCAACTCCGATTCTGGAGGGCCTCAGTGGCTACAGGTCTTCAATGTAACCCTTTTCCTAATGAGTGAACAGATTTCACTGCTACTTAACTTCTTTTCACTCAATTTTCATAGCCCTGTTTTGAACTATTCAGAGCACTGAATTGATTCTTTTTCATTAAATGGCAGCCAAACAGAAATGAGATGTGAAACGAGCCAACAGATGACCAGCTAAGTTGGGGATTCAAACTCCAAACAATATCTTAATTAGAAGTTAGCAGCCCCTTCTTGTTGTTAATTAAACCAGTTATTTAATTCAATGGTGTCTTGCTGCTCTCATTCTACCAAAGTAGACATTTCTAAAACTGTTGATTTTCTTTTTTTCTAAGAACACCATCGAGATATTTTGGTAACCTGAGCAGATCAGCCTTACTGAGACCTTCACCTTTCTTTATTTTCAGATATTGTGTGATGGCCACAAGTTAGCTGGTTGTGTGTCAGCTCGTTGTATGTAACAAATTAAGGAAAAAAAAAAAATTATTCAGGACTCTTGAGTCAAGTCAACTAAAATGAAGGCAAAAGTTAATCAGCAGAAACTGGTCACTAATTAAGAAGATGGTTAGAATGAAAAACTGCAGCCGCTGCAGGACTCCAGGACTGGAGTTGGACACCCCTGTTAACAGCACGGTTAATGAACATCAGTTAAACATTTTCTCGGGTCCTCCCTGTGTGGAATTTGCATGTTCTCATTGTCTCTGTGTCAGTTTCCTCCCAGAGACCAAAGACATGCAGGTTAGGTGCATTGGCAATCCAAAATGGTCTCTAGTGTGTGCATGTGTACCCTGCATTGGGCTGGCACCCTGCCCAGGGTTTGTTTCCTGCCTTGCACCCTGTGTTGGTTGGGATTGGCTCCAGCAGACCCCCATGACCCTGTAGTCAGGATATAGCGGGTTGAATAATGGATGGATGGAAGTCCTATGCCACTTTGTCTCACAAAGGTAATATGTAACTGAGCCCCTTGGGCATATTAGCACCAAAAGTAATAAAATAAAATACTAGCAGCAACCATGTCAGCCTTCTCTGCCAATCTAGAAGGTCAGTATTTACAGCTTGTTCAGGTCGTCATTTAGTTTACAGCAAAATGGCTTTTGCTTCTCTCCAATTTTTTCCTTTTTTCTGCACCACTGGGCACTTGCTTTGAATGTACATTCATTTCTCTGTTTATTTGCAGCATGCCAACACATCAAGCATGTGTCGGCATTTGCATCAATCTTCAGTCAAGTCTAAACATTAGTTTAATTTTTATGACTAACACATCTGATCTAAAATTTCACTGTGTTAGTGCTTGTTATTTATTTGTATTACATTTACATTTAATGTCTGTGTTCTTCATTGATATATATTTTAATGTTATGTAGGGTTCTCACTGTAAAATTTCCCTCGGGGGGGGGGCTGAAATGAAACAAATTTAAACGCTCATAGACGTTACCCATTATACGCCATACTCATTATTTTTTTTGTATTAGATTTATAATTGTGAGGATTAAAATAGGGTAGGGACTGCTGGGAGTGCCTGTGCAGTCACTGAAAAGGTGGACTTTTCCTACTATTGCGCTTTGTTTCTTTTCTCCTTGTATTTACTCTTTGTGATCAGGGCCCCAGAGTGCACACCCACAGCAGATCCAGCCACGGGGTCAATTTTAAAAATGTGGCATGTGTAATTAAATCATTTCACTTAACTTCATACTTAACGTATGGGAACTGACCCGGGGGGCCACAACGTTTCTGATGCCCATGTATGTTTCTGTTTGGCTGTCAAAACTGGGGCCCCGGCGCACAACTTTGCCTGGGGGCCTATGAAGGTGTTAAGACGGCCCTGGTTTTGAAGTATTGGGGTGGACTGTGGCAATGAAAATAAGTGCAAGGAGTCAGTAGCACAGATGGACCTTAATGTTATATATCCTTAATGGATACACAAGGCCTTGATTTATATTACCTACCCAAGTTCCTGTATTCGGAAAAGACACCACAAAAAAAAAAAAAGACAGGAAGATTCTCTCCCTCCACATCCTAACCCCGCTATTACCATCGGATATAACGTGCATTTAAGCACCGGCTTTCCAAGCTTAATAAACACATAGCTCACAATTAATAAGGGGGTCCGACTCCCTACGTCTCGAGGCTCCTTACTCTTTTACAATGCAATGAATGGGCCAAAACGCAGACTGCTAGCAAAAAAAAAAACCTGAGTCGTCAGTCAATGAGAAAGAAGGGAAGGACAAGAGAGGAGGAGCTGTGAGCAACTCGTGCCGAGACTCCTGACAAAACATCTCCTCTTTGTTTCCTAGGCGATGAGGCAAAGGAGGGAAGGAGGGCGGGTGCGCGTCGCAGGAGTTTGACCGAGCCTCGCGCTGTTCCTATGACAACCGGCCCCAGTCTGACTCGATGCCAGGATACCGGTAAGTGCCGGCTACATCCTGCGGAGCGTCGCCAACTCCGCTCCTTGTCCGCGTATTTAAACCCCGCGCCGCTTGTGACTCACCTCACCTGCTGAGCCGTCCGAAATGAAGTTCTAAAAACCCTGCTCAAGTGAAAACTAACGCCTGACGGGAGAACTGGCAATAGTTGCAATCCGAAGCTGAGCGCGCCCGTCCAGGAAATCAGCCTTTCAAGGTGGGCTGGTACAAGGCGGGGCGTGGAGGGGGGCGTGGTCGACAACGGCGAGACGCGTCTTCTGGGCTGCCCGGGTCACAGCATACCTGCTGAGCTACGGATACGTAAATTGGGTCCCGGCCGCATTGGAGTCATTTGCTTAACACGCTTCTTTAAGCCGTTTTGGATGTCAAATAAATACCTCATACCGTGAGCATGTCAGCCTTCTCATCTGGCTTATTTTACCTAAGTACGTTGTACTTATTCATTTAGGGAAAAAAGTAGAAAAAATAAAATCACACTTCTTGACTGGGGAGAATTCTTGCTTCTTTGTCAATGAAAATTTTTAATTTATCTTGATTTATAAAAGTCCACAACATTCTGAGCATGTGAATATCTGATATGAAACAGAACAGAAAATTAAATTTGAATATCAAGATGGCTAGCATTGCTGTATCAAAACTTTAAGCTAGTGGATTTGACTGCCATCACTTTGTATAGGGTTTGCATATTCTGCCTGTGGCAAGTTGGATCCTGTTCACCAGTTCTGTACTCGCAATTCAAAAATAGGGATATAAGCTCTTCTATTTCCTTGCATAGTCCAAAGACGTGCAGGTGTGATGGATTGGCACCTGATGTGTGCGTTCACCACAAGATGGGCATACACCCTGTGTCTAGCCTTGCACCCTATGCTTGCTGGGATAATCTCCAGCTTTCCTGCAAGTCTTGCTCTAGATAAGTGGGTTTTGAAGATGGATAGTTGATTGTTCACGGTCAACTCTGAATTAACCTGGAATGAGCAAATGTGGTGATTTTGTGAGGGTGCCCTTCAATACACCAATACCATGCCCCGGGTTGGCTTCCGTGACATGATCAGTGCTGCCTACATAGGTACCAGCCCAGTGACACTCAAGAGAATTTGACAATGGATGGGAAGACAGATTAATGAGTAATTGAAGAATAGGGTTCAGTAAAAATCTCAGGTTAATTACTTGTACTTAGCATTTTACAATTCTATTGTATTTATCATTATAATAAAATAAAATACAGAAACACAGTTAAGAGACAGTTTGTTGCACCCGTAGTAACGCTTAATAAAGTTAAGATGTATATCTATGCATTTTCTGAACACACTTTATCTAGCTTCTAAAGCAAAGCACATCAACAATTCCTGGGCGGGACACTATATTGAAGACTCAGTTTACTTGCATATCTTTCAGACCAAATAGGAGGCTAGAATCCCTTTGGGGTTATTAAAAAAAAAAAATAAAAAAAAATAAAAACGTTTTGTCATTTAACACTACAAACCCCTCTAATCTCGCCAGTCACCACCAAAACTCAGGGACCTGCATCTGAACTCCTCACTGCGCAGCTGGGTTTTGAACCTCTTGACAGGCAAACCACAGTTGCTTCGAATGGGTGGCCAAATTTCATCATCACTCGGCCCTGGCACAGAGGCTCCACAGAGCTGTGTCCAGAGTTCTCTGTTGTGCTTCTCTCTAAACGTATGACTGCATGGCTGCACATGACTAACATCATTGCCAAGTTTGCTATCACTCACCATCTTGGCGAGTACAAAATCTTTGGTTCCCTCGCACGGTCCAAAGACATGTGGGGGTGATGGATTGGCGATACTAAAATCAGCCCCTAATGTGTGTTTCCATCATGCAGTGGGCTAGTGCTTGTTCTAGCCTTGTGCCCAGGTCTTGCTTGGATAAGCTCCAGCTTACCCACAACCCTCCAGTGATTGGAGGATGAATGGATAGACAGATAGATGATGGTTGACTGGCAACTTTGAAATGGCCTGGAGTGAACAAGTACAGTGTGTTAGCGAGGGTACCCTTCAATACACTAGCACATGGTCCAGGGTTGGCTCCTGCGATATGATCAGTGTTTGCTTGCAAAGAAACCACCACAGTGACCCTCAAGAGGATTAAATGGGTTTGTGAATGGAGGGATAATTGAGTGAATGAACAAAAGGGAATGCTGTTTACAGAAAAAACTACAACTTAATTCCTTGTAAATTTGTGCAGAGTGCTTCAAAAATGTTGCATTTGTCATTGTAATTCTGAAAACAGAAAGCTAGGAGACTGTGTGCTGTCCCTGCAGGGTTGGTTAAGCTAGCTAGTATCTATATACAGTATATAATTCACTAAGGCAAGACACCCATGGAAAGCAGATTCACTAAGCCACTGACAAGTAAGACACCTATGGCACATGCAGGGAGGAGCCACGCCCACCAACTCCAAGACCATTGGATACGACGACAACTCGCAGAGCCACACCCACCAACTCGGGCGCGACGACACAGAAAGAACGGCGTCATTTATATTCGTCTGTCGTAGAGGCCTCATGTACCTCCGAGCCATCTTGACTGTTCATAGAGGCATGTTTCTCCCGGAGGTGAGTCGCCATATGCAGCGTGTAAAACAGTTTGTGAGAGGTATCCCATGGGATCCTTAAAACAATCCTTTACAACTGAGGTTAAAACACAATGAAGTAAGCAGTCTTCAAAAACCGAGTTTTCGGTTACGATGCACGACCGCACATAGCAAACTGTTTTACACGCTACATACAGCAATTCGCATCCGCGACAAACATGCGTCTTTTTCACTCACGGACAGTTATATGTTGCTCTCTCCAGAGCTCCATCTTTTCATTCACTTTCTGTTGTATCATCAAACCCTCCCTTTTTAGACAACTGTGTCTTTCCAGAAGTGTTCAACCATCAATAAATAAATATGCGGCGTTTGTTATGCCGCGGGTTCACTATTGTGTTATATTTTGCTCTCTCCAGAGTTCCATCTTTTCATTCACTTACTGTTGTATTCTCACACCAACCCGTTTTAGACAACCGTGTCTTTCCAGAAGTGTTTATCATTCAATAAATAATTATGCATGAGATTGAGCGTGCGTCTACCCGGCGCAGAGAGGCGTGGGTAAGCCGTTGAACCCCATTCAGGCTGTAAACCGTGGAATTCCCACTAAGTGCGACTCATACGTTCCCACTGGTTGCGTCCCTACCCTTTGTGCACACCCCCCTTCCACATCACTACTACCGTGGTCGGGTGTCTTGGTGGATTACATTTAGAAAAGCAGCCAACGACTCAAGTGACGAGTTGGAGGTGGGCACATGAGCGGGCAGTACATACTGAACGAGAATTCAGCAGACTAGCGTGACGGAGGGAGCTGAATGGACGTCCTTCTCCTCTCCTCCCGTTCCACACTCCGCCATGCACCCCCATCCCTCCGTCTGGCAAGAGAAGGCGCGATTGCGGTCCGCCAGTTTTCAGTCACGGACGATTGTGTGTTGGTTCGTTCCGTGCATTGTTACAATGTTGCTTTTCTTGCTGATTTATTATATTGCCGATTTTTCAAATGTTGATTTTTAAGCACAGGGAGAAAATTATTAAAAAACCGGCCTGATTATGCGGTGTATGGTACGCCGCGGGTTCGCTAGTATAAATTAATTTTCTAAACACTCTTTATGCAGCTTCATGGTCACTCGGAGCCAAGCAAAAGACATGAACAGTTTGTGGATGGGACAACAGGCTGCTGAAGGGGGACACAAACTCGTCTGAAGGCAATCGATTTACCTGCATCTCTTTGGAATCAAGTAGGAGAATAGGTTACCTGGAAAAAACACTCCACACACAACTTAAATTGTCAGAGAGCTCAGCACCTCCACACTCCAGCACCATCATAAAACACACAGAAAGTGAAATAATCTGCATTGCATTATTGAGAATATAGCATTCTTTCAACTACTAATCATCAAGTCCATCTCAATCCCTGATTGCTCCTGCCCTGTGCTGTAGTGGTTGGATATACAGTACCTTGGCCATCTGCAGCTCTAAATTGGATGAGACCGATTCAAGAATCTAATGTTATTTATACTCAATGCATTTTCTACAACTCACTGCAGCAAGGTATACAAGCAAGAAAGCTACTTTATTTGGTAGGCCAGTCCACTAGGACAGCACTTCTTAAACTGTGTTCATGGAATCTTCAGGATCTGTCAGCCGTCAGTTACAATGCATTTGCATCAGCAGTAACTACTAGAAACATGAACAACAGAGAGCCTGAATCTGACACAATACTGATTGCATGTCTTGCCACACTGACCTCAGCTCGCCCAAACTAGAAAGAGGAGACTCCATTGTCTGTCATGGTAGTTACTAAATGTCTCTTGCTGTTTGAAGCTTGCAGTATTGTATTCATCACCTGCATGTAGTTGTGTGCATTGACTAAACCGAATGCATCAATGTTACTGTGTTTCGTTTTTTTTTTATCAATACATGTAAACAATTCAAGTTCAGATTTTTTTTATTATTATTACATGCAAATGTGTTTTGTGAGGTCACATTATCAAAGAATTTGTCATGATCTAAGAGCAGAAATAACTATATTCCTATCAAACAAAAGCTGTGACCTTGTGAAGTTCTTGAAAGATGCAGAATGGCACTTGAAGTTATGTTACCCTGCTGACGTAAGTTAAGCTTTTTCAAAAGCAGAAGTACGAGCTTCAAGAAACACATAAAACAATATCTGGTCGTTACAACTATCTATAAATAAGAAAGTCATTCTATAAGAGCAATGAGGTTGGGGGCATGCGCTGATAGCATGTTGCCACACCTACCACACGATGAACTACCTGGATTGGGACCCGAGTGCAGCGGGTGGCACCTCAGCACCACACTGGAGCAGTGTGAGGTTATTTTACGGTTGCCAGAGTGCTACTCTTGTAATATTCTACAACAGAAGAGAAGACACAAAGAAGAAAACTAAAATCTTTGGATATAAACAAAATTTTCATAACCTTAAAACCTACCTGAGCAAATGAATAAGGCAGAAAAGACTAATTAAGATTACAAACCAACTAAAGCTTACTGCTAGCGATCATTTTCAACATGTCATTAACTCAAGTTGAAGAGTATTTTCCTAAAAGGCAGGACACTCGGAAGTACTTTGTCTGTTCTGGATCCATTTAATCATAATGAACAAGTAAAGAATGATCTTTCTATGAATCTAGAAGACATTTTTAAGTGATCTTTCCTCATATGTTATATTAAACAATTTGCTGGCTAGTTTACTTTACAATAATTTTTAGGTAAAAAAAAAAAACAAAAAAAAAACATAATGAATGCAGACTTTATAGTGAGAAAGAATTTAGGTTCCTACTCCAGTTTTCTTCCACTTGCTTATGTGAAAGCAGATTTTTAACTGTCACTGCAATGGAAACAAAATATCAAAATAGGCTAAATATGACACTCAAATCGAAGTGATCGTTGACAAACCTTACACCAAATATCGACAAATTGTGTCTTGCAATGGCAGCACAGCCTTGTAATTAACATTTTGTATGTTTGAAACTTGTTTTTATTATTGCATAAATATATACCGTGTTTGCATATATTTATACATATTTTTAACAATTTTTTTTTGCAATACCTTTTTTTTTTTACATTTTCATAGTAATTCACATCTTTTTTGTACAAGATTTCACAGCCCCAAAATGTTTAAGAAACACTGCTCTGGCCAGCCATTAGCAGAGAAAGAGTACATCTTGCTTCAAGCAGTCCAAAGAAGTCCAGAATATGCACACGCCATACAAAGTCATTAACCTGTAGTCCAATGCTGCAAAGCCATTGCGCCACCATGTTGCTTTATAAGAGGTTAATTTTTATAACTTTACGAACCACGGCAACACATTCATTAAGACTGGTTCCTCATGGATCCAACATCTTGGGTTTGTATTGCACAGAGCCATGCTTGTTTGAGGAAGGCCTGAGGGGTTTCTTTGGGTGCTCCCAGTTTTTCTCCTTCATGCTCAAACACGAGCGTTATTAGGTCAATTGGGCATGTTTTTTTTATTTTATTAATAAAAAAAAAAATCAATAAAACATCAAATAACATTCCATCCATCCATCATCCAACCCGCTATATCCCAACTACAGGGTCATGGAGCCAATCCCAGCCAACACAGGGCGCAAGGCAGGAAACAAACCCCAGGCAGGGCACCAACCCACTACAGGGCACACACACACACACCAAGCACACACTTGCCAATGTACCTAACCTGCATGTCTTTGGACTGTGGGAGGAAACCAGAGTACCTGGAGGAAACCCCACAGGGAGAACATGCAAACTCGGGAAGCGAACCCAGGTCTCCTTACCGCGAGGCAGTAGCGCTACCCCCTGCGCCACCGTGCCGCCCCAAATAACATTCCATACAAATCATTTTGAATTTGAATTTAGTGATAGAAATGTGTTGCTGGAAAGTTAAATTTGGAGTGTAACTGTTCGTAGGATGCAAAGACGTTGTCTATGTACAGATCTCCAAGTGATTTAATCCCGAATGTTTTCCAAGCATTAAAAACTGTGTACGTTTGAGAGGGTGGGAAAAGGTAGTTCTAGCGCAGAGGATTCACACTTAAAAGCTTCTCTATCTTAAAATACTTCCTACATTGGTTCCATGATGCCTCATGCCTGGACAAACTTATTAAGAAGGCAGGCTCTATTGTAGGCACAGAGCTGGACAGTTTAACATCTGTGGCAGAGCGACGGGCACTAAGCAAACTCCTGTCAATCATGGAGAATCCACTGCATCCACTGAACAGGAACATCTCCAGACAGAGAAGCAGCTTCAGCGACAGAATGCTGTCACCGTCCTGCTCCACTGACAGACTGAAGAGATCGTTCCTCCACCACACCATGCGACTCTTCAATTCCACCCGGGGGAGTAAATGCTAACAAGTTATTGTCTGTTTTTACATGCATTTTTATTACTATTTAATTTAATATTGTTATTTGTATCAGTATAATACTGCTGCTGGATTATGTGAATTTCCCCTTGGGATTAATAAAGTATCTATCTATCTATCTATTCTGAGTGAGTGAAGCACAATTGGGTTGTTGGTATATTGGCAATAACTTACTTACTGGGGTACAAAGCAAGGAATATAAAGACGTACTGAAGGATTTTATTTCTATTGTGGACCAAGCCTGTGTATGTTCATCTATTTGTGTCCATGTTTGTATAGTTTGTATGTTTGCTGCCAAGTAATAAAATCTGAAAGTTAGGTAGAGCCATGTTCCCTTCTGCCTTAGGTATTTGAAGGGTCACTCTTTGGATACATGGATGTTTTGAATTCAAAATAAATGAGGTTATGGTTGAATCTAATTTCTTAAAAATGATTAATTGATGTGTATTGGAATGTTTTGAAATAAAAAAAGAGAAGCTTAGGAAGGAAACTCATGTTGACAGTGTCAATTCTTCCAGCTAGAGTGAGATGAAGGGTTGACCATCAATGCAAGTCTTGCTTAATTTTTTCCATACAGAGTGGGAAAATTGTGTTGATAAAGAGCTTTATGTTTACTTGTGATGTTTACCCCTAGATATTTAAACTGATCCGAGATGATAAAAGGGAAGGTGTCGAATCTAATATTGTAATTGGGTATTCTAACTTGGCCTTATGAATGTGTGCGTTTGAGGGTCCTGCGATACACAAGAACTCCGCACAAGATTGACCCCGGACTTGCACTTAATTTTACCAGGATAGGCGCCATCTCACCGTGATCCTGAACTGGATTAAGCAGGTTGGAGAATGTAGTGGCAGGGACCTTCAATGCATTTTAGAACCAGTAGAAGGTATTCTACTCCATCAAAACACAATCTTAACATAGAGAATATTTATCTTCAAAAAGGTAAAGCTCTTGGGAAACCTTTTACCATTTATAATATATCCCATCTATCAATGCTAATGGTGGCATTTTCTCACCAGGCAGCATGAAATTTGAAAATGCCAACCTTTGAGAACTCGGCATGTTATTGTCTCCAAAGGACTGAGAAGGCATCATTGCAACCCTCTTCTCTGGAAGTTACTTATTGTACATTCGTGTTCAGTTCAAATATCCTCACACCACACCGATTAAAAGCACACAAAAAAAAAAAATAAAATCACAAATACATAAAGTGGATTCAGAAAGCATTCAGACCCCTTCACAGCCAGCACACTTTATTGAGATGCATTTTAAATGGATATATTTTGCCATTTTTGCTGCTCAGTCTTCACTAATGACAAAGTGAAATCATATCTTCACAAAGTTATTAAAAACCTAAAACTGAAATTTCTTTCCTTTAAGTATCCATACCCTTAATTCAGTACTTTGTAGAAGCCCCAATGGCAGCTATGACAGCTTCAGGCTTAGGATTTCTAAACCAAACTGTAATTAAAAGCAGTATTCTCCAAATCAGCATTTTAAAAATTCTCATCAGCTATTTAAGTTCTGCGGTTGAGGACAGATAGTTCTACACTTGAGCTATTCGGGACATCATAGCATGCCTTCCTGGATAATGCCAATTATGCGACTGCTAGGATGCATTTTTAAATAGTATACGTCAACATTTGGAAGGGTTACATATGGCAGACTTAGGAGTTTGTAGGTTTTTGTTGGAATAATAAAACAGGCTTCATTATTTTTCACTTTGAGCTAACACCAAGGCCCAGAGTCAAGCCGAGCAATGTCAGTTATAGTGACACTACTTACTAGGCCTCTACCCACGTCCTTTTAACAAGCCTGGCGCTAGCTATGCCTTATACAGCGGGACAGGAAGAACTAAATCTCTGCTGATCCCTCTACTTTTCCCAGTCTGAACTAATCCTCTCGGACAGGACATTAATCGGAGTGTCCAAACACCCAAAGTCCATAACTAACAGACACGCCTACACTGATGCTACACCCTCATTTGTACTCCAGTTAATAAATCTAAAACGGTTACTTTGTGTTCCACTCTACATAGTTTAGCTGTGCTGGTTAGGACTGGCTATGTGATCTACAATTATCTCTTTAATGATAGACTGCACTGCTAAATTCCTCGTTTTACTTTACATATTCAGTATGAAAAAAAGCTCAGAACAAAATGACCCAAGGCGATTAATAAATCTGTCACATACACTACATTTTAGATTCAAGAAGACTGACACTGCATGTAAAGCAAGGTAACAACTTTCTTCTGACACTAAATGGAATCTTATTACTTGTTTTCTACTACTGAGCAGGTCGGAACTGCACAGCTTTGCTCAGTTGCTGATAATCACAGGCAAGAAAAACTCCGACTGCAGCCATTCTCCGAAACAGAACTGTTAACTCCCATGAAATATAATCCTGAAATGGAGTCTGATGAATAAAAAGAATGATATACAGCGATAGAATAATGTAGTCAGTCAGTCATTGTCCAACCCACTATATCCTAACGCACACAGGGGTCACAGGGGTCTGCTGGAGAACAGAGGGCACAAGGCACGAAGCAATCCAGGGCAGGGCGCCAGCCTACCGCAGGACACACACACACACCAAGCACACACTAGGGACAATTTAGGATCGCCAATGCACCTAACCTGCATGTCTTTGGACTGTGGGAGGAAACCGGAGTACCCGGAGGAAACCCACGCAGACACGGGGAGAACATGCAAACTTCACACAGGGACGCGAGAGTCTCCTTACTGTGAGGCAGCAGCACTACCTTGTGTTGAAGAGACATTCGTCATCTGTCAAGTGTTGTTAAGTATACAACCGGTTTCACTGATAACTTCACATCCAGCTTTTGAGAGTTTAAACATTCATAAACATCAAAGTGTCCACTACTCAAATCGTCACCTGTGAATCTAAGATGTTTAAGAGGCATTGGCGGTTGTCGAAAGGTGTAAAATATTTGGCCATTTCAGTACACTTGAAAGCAACAACCAAACAATTCAGCGGCAGCCATCAACTCACATGCAGAACCATAGGTGAAGGGCTTAAGCATTTCACTGTTATAGAGCTCCTGTGTAGTATAATTATCTCCTGCACTGTCATCAGTCCACAGCTTGAACCTGTCCCAGTCATTCAATACAGAAGACACGATGTTCCTCCGGATATCAAGAGTGAGCCTGATATGGCCGTGCAATATGTAACACAGAGAATGGAAAAGGTAGGTGTCATCTCCGGGCATGGAAACCACTCGGTAAGTGACAGTTCTTTAATCGATGGTGATAGGATAGGGTAGGATTCAGTTAGCGCTGGGAACCCGCGTACCAAATTTCTTGAAGATGGGCTCATAAGTAACAAAGACCGTTGAAAAGTTCAATATGGCGGACAACAGTGGCATCATATCACCAAAATAAGTATGTACATTGGTTTCGATTAGCGCAGGGAAGCCACCTACCAAATTTCGTGAAGATGGGGTCAGCCTTCTACCTACACGGGAAGTTGGAGAATTAGGGACATTGGAAACTTCAATATGGCGGCCGACAGTGGCATCATACCACTGAAATAAGTACGTACATCGGTTTTGGTTAGTGCAGGAAAGCCACCTACCAAGTTTCGTGAAGATGGGGCCATAAATAAAGTTCAACATGGCGAACGTTGTCAACCGTTATGACCGTTACGCTTAGAATTTCGAAATTAAACCTGCTTAACTTTTATAAGTAAGCTGTAAGGAACGAGCCTGCCAAATTTCAGCCTTGTACCTACATGGGAAGTTGGAGAATTTGTGATGTTGGAAAGTTCAATATGGTGGCTGACAGTGGCGTCATACCACCAAAATAAGTACGTACATTGGTTTCGTTAGCAGGGAAGCCGCCTACCAAATTTCGTGAAGATGGGGCCATAAATAAGAAAGTTCAACATGGCGGACGCAGACCGCGTGTAGAATTTCGAAATGAAACCTGCTTAACTTTTGTAAGTAAGCTGTAAGGAATAAGCCTGCCAAATTTCAGCCTTCTACCTACAAGGGAAGTTGGAGAATTAGTGATGAGTCAGTGAGTCAGTGAGTGAGTGAGTGAGTGAGTGAGTGAGGGCTTTGCCTTTTATTAGTATAGATATATATATATAATGACTTACAATTGCATATATTTATACAGTAAAAACATAAAAACACAGACAAATTGAGTAACTTGCACAAGTTTACATGCCCAGAGACATACTATATGAAAAGAAAGCAACTTTTTTTGCCTCATGATCAACTTTGTCAAACTTACAAAGAAAAATATTCTGGTCTGTAAGCCGTATATGGTACGGACTCTGTGACATGCATACTATAAAGTAACAAGGTGGATTACTAACTGGACTGAGTTTTGTAAGAACTGGGCAGTATGAATAAAAACTTACACCTGCTTTTTCACTACAAGTGACAAGATTTTTTTTTCACCAAATGCCACTTTCTGTTGTGGTTCTATAACAATTTTTTTCTCCCCCTTTTGAAATCTGAAAGCCAAGAACATTAAGGGTGACAGATGAAATATGATGCTTACTTACTTGAATTACAAAGCACACACAAGTCAAAAGGAAAAGCATCAACTGGTTTAAAAATATATATATATATATATATATATATATATATATATATAGTTATGTACTTAACAAAACAAGGTGAAATGGTTTTATTTCAGGTGACTACCTGTTGAAGCTCATCGAGAGAATGAGAGAGTGTGCAAAGCAGTAATCAGAGCAAAGGGTGGCTATTTTGAAGAAACTAGAATATAAAACATGTTTTCAGTTATTTCACCTTTTTTTGTTAAGTACATAACTCCACATGTGTTCATTCATAGTTTTGATGCCTTCAGTGAGAATCTACCAATGTAAATGTTCATGAAAATAAAGAAAACGCATTGAATGAGGAGGTGTGTCCAAACTTTTGGCCTGTACTGTGTGTGTGTGTGTGTGTGTGTGTGTATTTTATATATATATATATATTAATAATAAGACTGACAACACAGCCTTGATTTACTGTCTCTGCTAGCTGTGTGTTGTAACCAATTCACCCTCCTTCTCTCTATTGCAGTGTCCCTCATTTCAGTTCTGATGTGCAGTTTTTCTGACCAGCTGACAAATAGTAGCTTGGCAGTAGCAACCCTCCAGATAGATTAATTAACTGATATTATACCCAGTAATATTATAATAAAACTATTTAAATCATTCCAAATATTTTTCAGGAGTGCACAGTCAAGAAAATATTAATGGAAGAGAAAGCTTTTCATGCAAGTTTGTGTGGCGGGGTGCACTGCTCCTTTGTTGGCGAAAACCAATGTCTGACACTGGCAAGAGAACAGCTCTTGTCAACCTGTTCATAATTTTTAAACTTCCTCAATAGTGTGAATTTTATTTAATTTAATAATTGTGTGTTAACTACTTACAGAAGGGTTCCTATTACTTTTACAAAATTAGTTGGAAATGCACATGTCTAATTATTATCTAAACACACACACATATATATATAGGGCTGGGCGATATATCAAAAATTTATCGTTACCGAAATTTATGACTCTCATCGACGTCATTTTGCCCATGTCGGTAAATTCGGTATTTTAAAAAAAAAGAAAAGGCATGTGCAGGTTGGCGATGTTCATGTCCCTTTAAGACGCTGTGCTACGTTACAGACTTGACGGGTGGAGTCACATGACTCTACTACCTGTAACAAGACGAGACACGGGTGAACAAATGGAGGACGATTTAAATGTTGAAGCAGCAGCGACGAAGGTAGAGCTGGTGGAGGAGGAAGAGGAGACGCTTGTTAACAAAAAAAATGCATCATCAATCGTTTGGCAACATTTTGGATTCAACAAGGATGATATTGATCAAAAAATTGTTAAATGTAAACTCTGCAAAAAGACTGTTGCGTCAAGTCAAGGTAACACAACCAACCTCTTCCACCACCTGCAGCACAACCATGTGATTCAATTCGAAGACATAAAAAGCTCAAAGCGAGAAGAGATTAGGAGGACCAGCAAAAACGTCTTCCTCCACCAGGCAGCGGTCAATAACCGAAGCATTTGCTAGTACTCAACTATATGAGCGAACTTCAAAAGATGGCAAGAAATCACAAATGCTATAGGCTACCACATAGCAAAAGACATGGCTCCTATTGCTACAGTGGAACGCAACGGGTTCAGACACTTCATGAAAATAATTGACAAGAGATACGAACTCCCATCACGAAAATATTTTTCAAAACTATCATTCCCAGCATGTACAGCACAGAGAGGAAAAAGGTTGCTGCTGAATTGAGATACGTTAACGCGTTGCAGCCACATCCGATCTCTGGTCCAGCCGCACAATGGAGCCGTATATTAGTCTCACAGTTCATTACATCGACAACAAATGGGAGCTGCGTACCAGAGTGCTCGAGACGGCCTATTTTCCATCTGATCACACGGGGGAGATGGTTGGACAGGGGTTGAGAGCGATGCTGTCTGCATGGGACATCAGTGAAGAGGACCTTGTTGCTATAACAACTGACAACGGCCCAAATATTGTGAAAGCTGTCAAGCTCAATAAATGGACACGGGTGCAATGTTTTGGGCACAGGCTGCACCTGGCAGTCGGTAAGTGTGTACATCTTAATATATTTGGGTGGTGACATCTGGTGTGTTTTAAAGTGACTTTAATTCTGTGTGTCATATTCAAAATTGAAAGTATTAATGTTTGAATAATGTTTATATAGGCATAAAAATACTTAAGACTGCTGAGCAGCAGTGTATCCAGAAAGTTTTTACAGAAGACTTATTGTGAGCCAGTGTTGATCATGTTGTGCTGTGAAATGTAGCAAAATACATGATTTTTAAAATGTTTTATTACTGTGCCAACCCTTTTTAATTTTGTAAATATGGTCTGAGAGGTCTTATTTAATTCTTACTTTATTTTGCTTGCTTTATTTGAGAATTAGACCATGAATTGGGGTGATGTTGGGTGTGAAGATTTGGATAGATATGCTACCTCAAGGCCTTAGCAGAGATAGGCCTTTGTCCATGATGGCATTACATTTGCACAATCATTGTTTACTTTGTGAATAGCCAATGTGAAACATATTTATTATTAAACTATTTTGTTTACAAGGGATACACATTTTTTAGAGAGCATGGTTACATATTGTATCCTACACTTTTTATTTTGTTCAGTTAATAAATCTTAACCACTAAAAGTACTTACTACTATTGTCTTCATTTATTTTCAGTGACATTTTACAGTCCTTTAAAGTGGTAATAATATAATTGCAATGAATAGGTCTAGGGGGAATAATATTATCAAAATAACTGGAGGAACTATGCTGCCTGCCACAGCCCCATCAAATGAAAAAAAAAAAAAAGTTTGTTTTTTTGGCACTTGGGGTGGTTATCGTCCATTTATCGTTATCGAGGTTAACTGCTCAATTTATCGTGATATTGATTTTAGGCCATATCGCCCATGTTTATATATATATATACATATATACATATATATACATACATACATACATACATACATTATAAAGTACCTGCCAAATAATACAAAGAGTACACAACACGTTTCATCCTAATTGAGGCTCATCAGGTGGATGTACCATTGCTTTTCCTTGCAGGCATCGAACCTCGGAGGTCAGCACCACCGTGGCTGGTTTGCTTACTTGATAGGATGAAAAATCGGAGTATTATATCCATATGTCTGAATCGCAATCCAGTTATTTGGATGGTCACCTACCAGGTAATGCTGCTTCTCACAACTGATAGGGTGTGGCAGATGTTTGCTGACTGGCCAACCAAACGACAAGCGTTACCTGGTAGGTGACCACCCAAATAATCACATTACGATTCAGACCTACGGATTTTTTTTTTTTTTATACATATACATACACTCAGAGAGAAAGAGAGAGAGACAGAGAGATAGACATACTCAAGAGGTTTATTTATTGTTTCTTCAAACATCAAAATAGCCATGACATGTGATCTAAGTGACTGTCTGTGGTATGATTGTTGGTGCCAGGCATGATGCTGCCAGCATTTCAGAAATAGTTGCCCTCCATGAATTTTCACACTATAGAGATGTAATAGAGACTATTACAGTATCCAAAAAACATGTAGTGAATGGCAGTTCTTTAGCTGAAAAACATCCTGTTAATGACAAGACAGCAGATGAGAATGGCCAGACTCAGATTAACAGAAAGGCCACAAGTACACAAATAACAGCTCTTTATAACAGAACCATGCAGTAAGGTATCTCGGAAAGCACAATATATTGGACCTTGAAGTAGATTTGGATACAGCAGGAGAAGACCATGTTGGGTTCCACTCCTGTCACATAAAAACAAAGATGAAGCTACAATGGACACATGATCGAAAAACTGGAGGACTGAAAAGTGGAAAAATGTCACCTGGTCTATCAAATTGTAATTTATGCTGTGAAATTAAGATGGTGGAGTGAGCATTTGATGTAAACAGCATGAACCTATGAGTCTGTCCTTTTGTGTGCCTATTTTACAGTGTGGTAGTGGTAATGGTTGTAATGCAATGGTGTGGTAATGCTTATTTGGCATAAACTGGGCCTAGTCCTCTAAATAGCAACCAGTCTTCACTAGAATGCCACAGTGTACGTAACTTAGCATTGTGCATTACTTTATAGCCACAGTCCACCCTTTTTCAGCTGGATAATTGTGGAAGGATAATACGCCATGTCAAAAAACGTATCTCATCTGAAGCTGGTTTCATGAATGGGACAGTAACTTTGGCTTACCTTAATGGGCTGAGTTTCCCAAATCTCAGTATAATAAAGTACCTTTGGGATGAAGTGGAAGGGGTGTTTGTAACGTGAATGTGCGGCTGAACATTCTGCAGGAAATTCTTGGGCCTACTGAGTCAGTTTGGGCTGCATAAAGAATGCTTCTAGCATCTTGTTGAATTCAGGCTTTTCTGATGGCAGAACTGGACCCAACTCAGATAGGTGTGCCTAACGTAGTGGTCATTGACTTAATCCAGACAGCTGCACAATAAGCGTCTCAAGAGGGAACTGGCTACAGAAAGAACTCACATAAAACACATCTTGGTTTACTGGTGACTGGAAACAATTCTTCAGACATAAACAGGCTTGTCATTCCAACAGTCACTAAAGAATTCCTAAGGAAATATTGCTTGTCCCATCCAACGTTTATAGATATAATTCAGTACAAGAGTTTCTGCTGTGCCTAAAAATGAATCTCTACTTTTTTCATAGGAAAATACCATCTGCGCTAGATTTAAAAAAAAAAAAAAAGATGTACACCCCGTGACCCTGTGTTTGGATTCAGCGGGTTGGAAAAAGGACGGATGGATAAAAGATGTACAACCAGTAAATAATATTTATTCTCATAAGTATTACTTGAGGTAGGCAACGCGGCCATGGCTGGCACGACAAGCTTAGTGAATATCATGATCAGAGTAAAGCCATAGTGGAGCAGACCAAGCGGTGTATAAAAATTGTCCAGTTCAGGGCCAACTGTTATCAACTATCCTAACACACAGATGCTTTTGAGATGAATAAGGAAGTCATGCCACATGGGGAGAACATGCAAAATTACCATAGTCAACACTGGGTCCTGAATTCAAACTCTGGAGTTGCAAGGCTGTAAAACTGACCACTATGCCACAGAAAGCTGAATCCTGGACTATTGGGTCCTAAATGCAAACCCTGGAGGTGTACAGCTGTAATGCCAACCACTATGCCATCATGCCACAGAAAACTGAATCCTAGACTATTGGGTCCTGAATGCAAACTCTGGAGGTGTAAGACTAAAATTCTGACCACTATGCCACAGAAAACTGAATCCTAGACTATTGGGTCCTGAATGCAAACTCTGGAGGTGTAAAGCTGTAATGCCAACCACTATGCCATCATGCCACAGAAAACTGAATCCTAGACTATTGGGTCCTGAATGCAAACTCTGGAGGTGTAAAGCTGTAATGCCAACCACTATGCCATCATGCCACAGAAAACTGAATCCTAGACTATTGGGTCCTGAATGCAAACTCTGGAGGTGTAAGACTAAAATTCTGACCACTATGCCACAGAAAACTGAATCCTAGACTATTGGGTCCTGAATGCAAACTCTGGAAGTGTAAAGCTGTAATGCCAACCAGTATGCCACAGAAAAGTGAATCCCAGACTGTGTTAAATGATACCAGTTACCACCTACACAATTGTGCAATCCTATCTAGCAGTTTTCTTAAATATACCTTAAGAGTAACAAAGCAAGCTATAGCTGGCAACACTGCTCACCATGCACTGCATGAGCTTTCCCCAATATGAAAAGTCCACTACAGAATAGCGACTCCCTAGGATTCTGTCTGTTAATATCAGTCCACACGACAGCAGCAGCATCACTATTTAAGAGCCGAGCCAAAATTACAGAAAAACAAGAAGCCATGGGGACCTCATAGTGCCTTTTCATAGTCGTGGGGCTACCATCAAACATGAGACTAAATTAATAAACTTAGCTGGGACAAACTGCATCTAAAGAATTCAAATATCATATTGCAACCCATCAAATTATTTCATATTTTAACCTTGTGCAAGTCTAATTCAACATATATAGTCATGCTTTTTAAAAACTCAATCTTTTTACTTGTTTTTTCCTATGTTAAAGGTTCCATATTTCATTGTATCTATTGAAATTTTTCACACATGTTTTAATAGAGAAAGCGGGCTACATTACAGTCTCGATTAAAAAAAAAAAAAATGAAAAATGAGAAGCAACATTCTCCATGACTGCAATTAATGGCAATGCAATTACATAGTTATGTTAAATGATTAGACTCCTGAAGGTACCAGCACCACTTAATATTGTCAAATTAAACTACTGACGCCAGTAAGTGCAGCTTTGTGCAGATCAGAAAACAGAATTTTTAACAGAAAAGGGTTTGCGATCACCCTAAAAAAAATAAACGAATAAAATGGGTAGAAATACACTGCACCAGTACTAAACAACCAATACTTATGAGGGTGATACTAACCAATAAAAAGTATTCAGAAACCATTGCATGTAACAACTAATGTGTGCCTGCATCCCCCTAATCCCAACTCTGTGAGACTTCAGCCACCCGACAAGGCACAAGTCACACAAAATTCATTCTGATGTTAAGCACCAAATCATTAGAGAGGCAGGTGACAGCATGGCTGCAGCATGAAGGGACTAGAACAAGTCTTACATGAAACGTGTTAATGTTCGGCACCTTGGATCCAAGGGGTGCCTAACAGGAAACACGGAACATCAGGATGGGTTTAGCAGGGAAGGTTTTTTCAGACAAACAAGAGAAACTGAAATTGTGGAAAGAGGATACATCTCTGTCACGTGACAACTGGAGCAAGTGTGAGGCAGCTGACGGCTTTCTAGTGTTCCTAGGAATGCTCCAAATTTCTACTGGCAGGTCTCACCCTTTTAGAAATTTTATTCCTATACTGGAGGATGAAGATGATATTGATCCTTATTATAATTCTCAGTTTTCTAAATTTCAATTAACTTTTATTAATTACTGGTGCAAGCCTAGGCAATTTAACCCGTTATTAACTCGTACATTTCTGACTTGGTATGATCTAATGTTAAGATGTTTACTACATTATTGCCAATTACCAAGAGCATGAAACAAGCAGTCAAAGGCCTTAAAATGGACAATCAGTGTAAACAGGGGTGCACGGAGCTATGAGCCATTCACATGAGTGATTTGTCTAAATTATTGATAGGACTGTTAGCAGACATCCTAATGTTCAGAAATAGATTTGGGGTGGGAGGGGAATCTACCATAGAAAGAAAAGCACAGCCAAATAAATGAATGAATTCAGAATATTGTGGCTGCACTAATTTCAGGGAAAAGAAGAGTTCATCCTTCTTACGGAAACTCACAAACCTTCCCTATCTCACCAACAGTATTCATATACCCTATACATTTGTGGCCAAATGTTTTGAGAATGACACAAATATTAATTTTCACAAAGTGTGCTGCCTCAGTTTTTATCATGGCAATTTGCATCTACTCCAGAATGCTATGAAGAGTGATCATATGAATTGTGATTAATTGCAAAGTCCCTCTTTGCAATGAAAATAAAAAAAAAAACATTTCCACTGCATTTCAGCCCTGCCACAAAAGGACCTTCTGACATCACTTCAGTGATCCTCTCGTTAATACGGGTAAGAGTGTCGATGAGGACAAGGCTGGATGGTCAATCAGTCATGCCGATTGAGTTAAATTGGAGACATTCAATTGTTGTGAAGAAGGCTTCAGGGTGCCCAAGAAAGTCCAGCAAGTGCCAGGACCGTCTCCTAAAGTTGATTAATGGCTCAGGATTGGGGCACCACCAGAGCAGAGCTTGATCAGGAGTGGCAGCAGGCAGGTGAGGTGAGTGAGGTGAAGACTTTTGGAGGATGGCCTCGTGGGTGTCAAGAAGGGCAGCAAAGAAGCCAATAAAAATCATCAGGGACAGACTGATATTCTGCAAAAGATACAGGGATTAGACTGCTGAGAACTGCTGGGGGAAAGTCATTTTCTCTAAAGAATCCCCTTGCGGATTGTTTGGGGCATCTGGAAAAAAGTAAAGGTGAGCGGCGCTACCGTCAGTCCTGTGTCATGCCAACACTAAAGCATCCTGAGACCACTCATGTGTGCTTCTCAGAGTACAGGGCTCACTCACAATTTGGCCTAAGAACACAGCCATGAATAAAGAACGGGACCAAAACATCCTCCAAGAGCAACTTCTCCCAACCATCCAAGAACAGTTTGGTGACCAACAATGCCTTTTCCAGCATGATGGATCACTGTGCCATAAGGTAAAAGTGATAACTAAGTGGCTCGGGGAACAAAACATCTAAATTTTGGGTCCATGACCAGGAAACTCCCCAGACCTTAATCACATTGAGAACTTGTGGTCATTTCTCAAGAGGCGGGTGGACAAACAAAAACCCATCAATTCTGACAAACTCCAAGCATTGATTATGCAAGAATGGCCTGCCATTAGTGAGGATTTGGCCCAGAAGTTGATTGACAGCATGCCAGGGCGAATTGCAGAGGTCTTGAAAAAGAAAGAAGGGCCAACACTGCAGATATTGACTCTTTGCATAAACTTAATGTAATTGTCGATAAAAGCCTTTGAAACTTATGAAACACTTGTAATTCTACTTCATTATACCATAGAAACATCTGACAGAAAGATCTAAAAACACTGAAGCAGCAAACGTCGTGTAATTCTCAAAACTTGTGGCCACGACTGTAGAATTAAACAACTTGGTGAGGATTTTATTTCAGACCAGTGTGTCTACAACACATTTTCCAAGGAGATATGGAACACTTGCTGGAGTCACAGATGAGAAGCTGACTGCTGGGAGACTCGCAGAACTTCTATGACACTTGGGATGTCAGCTGGTACAACGCATCAAAACAACCCTGAACTGTAGTAAGGTAGTTCAAAACAGATGGATAGAAGGAAGACATTCCCAAGTAAATAAATAACAACATTAAGTACAGAACAGCCAAACACTGCACTGTCTCTTCAGAAGCCTTTCACTAGAAACAAGCTCACCATGAATACAGGCAATGAAAGAAATGCAAGCCAGGTTTGGTAGGACCATTGAGGTCCAGTAAGATCTTTCATGGCTAACGCACAACTGGATGACCTTCATGAGTTGTTCAGTTATTGCATGTCACGTTCCTACCCACATTCCAAATGCCAGCCACCACACGTTGGGATTATACGACGTGTACCACAATTTTGATTTGACATGATCTGCCAGGAACGGCCAAGGGAAGGAAAAAACTCCTGTACATTGAGCTTGGAGGCCAGATAAAATGCATTTTATTTTAAAAGGTATGAAAGAAATAGTGTTTAGCTGTTCCAATAATACTGGAAGGCTGCTGTTAGGGAAATGTTGAAAAATAACTGTTTACTAGTTTGTGTTGAAGTAATGTACATTTAAAAAATATATATATATTTTTCGCCTGACCCTTGCAGAATGCTTTCACAGCCAACAATAACATTTACTTATATAGCACATTTTCATACAAATAATGTAGCTCAAAGTGCTTTACATGATGAAGAAAGAGAAAAAAGACAAAATAAGAATTAAAATTAGGGAACACTAATTAACATAGAATAAAAGTAAGGTCCAATGGCCAGAGAGGACAGAACAAACAAACAAAAAAAAAATAAAACCTGCAGGGGTTCCAGGCCAAGAGACCACCCAGCCCCCTCTAGGTATTCTACCTAACATAAATGACCTCAATCAGTCCTCATTGTATTCAGGGTTCTCATGGAAGAATTTGATGAGGGCAGTCATGGGGACTTCTGGCCTTTAATCCACCAATGTAGGATGGGAGATAACGTCATCCGATCCCGAAAATCCTTCCAGCGTAGCAACGAAAATGGCAGACTCTACAAAAAGGTCTTGTCATGACTTCCCATCTGTTATGCCGTGTAACTTCTTTAATGACGGTTTATTTTCTCTCATGTGATTTCTTACCGCCGTATCACTGAGGGAGGAATAGCGCCTCTTTATAATATAATCTATTTAGGTTCAGGTTACTTAAGACGCCACAATTATAAAATAACTTATTCTAACCAGGGAGCTAGCGCCCCTATCAGAAAATACTTGCATGTTTACAAATGTACATTGTCATGGAGACCATATTACAAAAAACCTACCATACCTAAAAACATTAACATTTATTTAAAAAAATAATTCTTGCTTCATTTATAGTAAAAATGAACCTCAGGTACCAATGTATCTCATACTAGCCAGTCTCTCAGCCAGTCACTGCTTCATTTTATTATCAATGAAACATCACCACAGGCTAATCATACTGGTCAGACGCTTTAGCTCTAAGACACACTTTTATCATCATTTCGGAGTTGGATACTGCAATTCTATTTTGAATAATTGTGCCTTATAACCCATATAATGTGGGGGTCAGTGCGTCCTTACGGGCCTGGTGTGTCTGGACTGGAATTCAACACACTGAACTGTGAGTCGGTAGTGACGGAAAGACTGCATGGGACAACTTGCATTTGCTAGCTCAGATTTAGCACTTGCCATTCAGTGGCGCTCCATGATTGTTAACCCCGAAGTGTGAGAAGACCTATTCCCATGTATCAGGTCTCACAACACCTGCTTTGTACATTTGGCGAGTGGGATCCCCATGTCAATTATACCAACAGCAGAGTCCTCTACACTGCAGGTGGCCAAGCCATTTGCACATCTCAGTAAAGAA